>NW_027106626.1:443578-480134 GCF_000696795.3 Halyomorpha halys
TATTTTTGTATTATTATTTTTGTTTTCTTTTATTAATTTTGATGATGAAATATCACGGCCAATGAACTCACATTCGCCTAAATCTTGAATAGATTAACTATCAAGCCATTAATTGCACAAGGTAGTTCTCCCTTCAGTTTCTTATCAACTTCCGATAGTGATACATAAACGAAGACCAGATAAGGCGCTTTTGAACGCCATCATCCTAAATGTAAAGGCGTCATGATAATTAAATGGTGTATAGTTTGCTATTCAAGACGTAGGAAGCGTGAGACGTCGTAAATGTAAAGGAACCCGAAGATACTATATCCTGTATCTCAGGCGAAATATCTCTCCGGGGATCTTTTTCATTACCATTTTACTGTTATAAATAGTGATAGCAGTCTTTGGAGTTGCTAAACAAACTTGGAAATAAGTAAACCTTCAGTTTTAATTAACATTAAATACAAGAAGAAGGAGAAATATATTGAGAGAGTGGAAAGTAGAAAAGTCCAAAAAACGAGTGACCTTATTTAAATATATTCATACATTTATATTTAACTTTCTTCATTGGCAGTTGAGGGAATCTAAGGGTCTCTGTTTACACGCCCACCTAACAGCCCTGATAAAGTCGTACAACTTAAGTCGAGACCTAGTTAGGAAATAAATAAGTACTTAGTTCTACCATCTCCTTCAAATTTTCTTACGGTCAATCATCCCCAAGCTTAGCATTAAAAACGCTTATTTTTTTTCTTTTTAGAAATACAGTTTTAAGCAAGTATATGGAATTATTTAAACGCGTTTGAAGTTAATGAACTTATTAATTAATTGATTAATTATTTAAAAACTTATTTTGGTGAAAATTGAATGACTTACACTATTTTTGCGCTTAACTAAATATAGATGTATTACTACTAACGTCATATCCTGGAATATCGTTATGAAAGACGTGAGGTCAGGAAAGGCGTCTCATTACAATCCTAATTATCTGTATCTTCATTAGTAAATTTTAATGAGAGTTATAAGTTTCATAATACTCTGTTAGAAGTATAATGTTTATATATAATAGAAGATCTTTTTAATTATAAAGTAGTAATACATTATTTCATGTAAAATCAATTTAAACTTTTATTAATTAGTATTTTCCTATCTAAATGTTATTTAATTAAGGCAAGAAGCTGGTTGGCAAAATCAAGTGACCAGAAACCGCTTTTAGATATTAATCAATTATATTATATGTAGATGATTAACCGTATGTGGCTTTGAAGATGGTCCGGGTTAAAAGTTTCGACCCACAATACAGATTTTCATCTAGTCTAAAACAAAATAAAAAATAGAGTAAGGAAATAAAGCTAATGTAAGATTATCAAAGTTTTTTTATTCATTTATAAAATAAATCACCTCATGAAGGTTAATACCAAATAGATATCCGCGCATTAACTAGCCTAATGATTAGTAATAAAGTGATGAAAAAATAATATCTATTAACAAATATTATTAGATGTAGTTAATTAATAGATCAGTTCTTTTTAATAGATCAGTTCATTATTCACTACTGAGTATATAGATGTAGGTAATATATCTTGGTATATAGTATAGTATATATACTAAATGTATATTTGATAACTATCTTTAAAAAATTTCTTGGTATTTTCCTGTTGTATGTTACGTAAGGTCCTTTGTATCTTTTTACTTATTTATCTTTTTATAACTCCTCTTTTATATTTGTCTTAATTACACTTTACCTTTATACTCCTTCATTACTTTAACCTACTCAGTCTCTTTTTTAGCCTTGATGACCCACGTAAAGTGTAGCTTGAAACGTTGGCAATTTATAATTAATAGAAATTATTTGTGAATAAGTTTAAAAAGTTCACAGCTCATGCTTTGTTTCAAACACGGACAGATCCAGTGAACACAATAACAGCAGAGTATTCTGTCCACGTGACCAAAAAAATCCTCTGCATAACCTTTCAACGCATATTTAATATTTTAATTAGCGTGTTGTGGTGAAATTCGATTTTTAGATCTCCTGAAAACTATTCCTAAGTAGAACTGATTAAACTACTTAGCTTCACATGTGCTACTCATTAATCAACTAAATAAAAAAAATAAATTAATTAATGTACAGTATAAAATAAATAATCTTTATAAAACGATATGACGTGGTTGAATTCAATTGCGTCACGTACCTAATAAGGCTGCGACCTAACAGGAAGGAAATTATGCTGTCAGCTAAAGATAACATTTGCACTAGCTGTTAAATTCTATTATAGATACATTATTTTCTACTTTCTCGAACGTAGGCGTTATCGGAAAACGCGTAGGATTCAATAATGGATTGGTGCCAAGACAAATTTCAGTAATAAAAGCAATATCACCCGTCTCCTCTTTGTCATAATCATGTCGGAAGCCATTATTTATGAATGAATGATAGTATAAAAATCATTAATGAAAATTAAAACCTTTACTGAAATAAATAAATGTCATATATCCGTACATATGTCTACAATTAATAAGACTGCGTTTGTTAGTCACCATTGAGATAAATAGTTTCTTAATTACATTATGAATGAACTTTTAATACAAAATTCATAAAACATTGACCAGTTTATTTTTAATATTTACAATTACGTTCAGACCTACTAACATGCACTTTGATAAGGTTTTTGTTTGAACCTAAAATCTTTTAAAACCAAGAAACTAAAGAGAAACACAAACCTCTGTAAAATATAAAACGGACTGGCACACCAATAAGAAAATAGCGGTAATAACAAAACAGAGCATCTAAAAAATTAATAAATATATGTTTCCAACAACCCTAAGATAGTAAATAATATTTTTAGTCACTTAAAATATCATTTTGTACTATTATTTATTAGTTTTTTATTTTATTTTTTCAAAGTAAAACTGTAAATATTTAAATTACGATATGATTTTTATTTCTCATACAGAGGTCAATCTATTTCTGAACCTCAATATATAAAAATCCCTCGATAAAACGATTTTATTGAAAACCGTTTAAGATTCGATACAGCAAAACTTCAGTATGACGAATTTCCAAGTTTTTATTTTGTTAACGGTTGCCAGGGTTACGCCTGGACCCACGCATGAACTCGAGGAAAAATTAATGTGTCTCATGAATTGCTTTACAAGATTCATTTTATTGGTCCTAGACGCACGCATACTTCTCTGGCTATCATACTGAATTACTCCGACGGCAATATTTAATTGTTTTTTTTTTCCTTTTCGAATTTATAAGAGATAATATACCTTCTGTTCTTCTATTTACTCCACGACCACCAGAACCCAACTTTTTTTCTTTCTTTTTTCTGATCCTATTTCTGGTCATTTTTAACAGACGGATGGGGGAGGAGGATTATATAGAATACCAACTTAATCTAACCATGGTATAGGGTCTAGTTTTCGTGAGACCGCCACAGAAATAAAAGCTGACCCCCTGGGTGACACAGGGGGCCGGATTCGTACCTGTGCCACTGCGGTTCCTAGGTTGCGAAGACCTACGCCTCAACTTCCTCAGCTACAGAAGGCCTTACACCAGCAATTATAAATCCATCATATAGAACTACTGCCTTTGATAGATCCTTTCTTGTCCTCCTTTTGGAATTCTTTACCAATTTTTGTCCGTTGCACCTCTTCTCTAACCATTTTTCACCTTCTTAAATCTCAATCTTTCACAGAAATGTAATTGTTATGTTAAGCCAATTTGATGATTATGAATAGAACTACTTTATATATTAAGGCTATTCACCATATCTATAAGCAATTATTTATATTCAATGACTTTTTTCTTATGAGCCTTGGGGCCAGAATAATGATTTTTTTTTTTCATTCAAATGCAGACTACTAAAAGATTCACTCATCACTAAAGTTAAAATAAAATTTAGTTACTAGGCTTTGGATTAAGGGTCAAATTATATTGTCTCTTAATCCTTTATTTTTTCGTAGTATATTTGTCTTCCTACTTCATACTATCGACATTGCTTCTCTTGAATAATCTAGGTTTATACAGTGCTTGTTGAAAGTTATGTTTGATAATTTTAAATCGATCGTTGGTACTTTTTTTATTGTAGGTTATGTAGTTAGATTAAGAATAAGTTCATGCTTGTTTCTTTCAATCTTTTAACAATATCATGGAATAAAAATTATATATTTATTCTTAGATGTCACTTTAATGATATTATCATTTATAAAAAAATATTAAACTAATTATTTTAAAGCAATTTGCATATGTCTAGTATTGTTTACACCTTATCTTATGTTTCTAATATTAATTATCATCATAATTAATTAAATTTATTTAATCCGAATATCCAATCGTCCTAACCATTGCAATCTGTTTCTTATTTATTCTGAGAGAGGGACACGACCCTCCGAAATAAGACTGTTGGACAACAGATGAGCTCAAATTGAAGCTTTATTCAACTTAGAAGGAGGGCCCTTTGAAGACTATATCTTGGCAACCCTCAAAAAGCCCTTGATTGAAGGGACGAGGATTCTCTTCTGCTAGCCTCCCTACGGATAGGGAACCTACACTTTGCCCTAACTAGGAAAAATAAACCTTGTTTAAAGCTCTCTCCACACAAATCCGACAAGCAGATTCCAAGCTGATGAATGATATTGTTACATGTGTGTATACACACATAATAAATAAATAAATTTAAATAATATTTAAAATACATATTTTAACATCACCTTTTATGTTTTCCTCATTAGTCTTAAATATTAACAATAAACATATTGTTGTCAATTATATAAAACATTAATAATTTATAATTCTAACAAAATTATAAATAAAGAGATCTAAACTCTACCTTCTTGAACCAGGTTATCTTTACCATTGATAACAAATATATTAAAAGAAATAGTTCACAAAAATTGAAAACATTGCACGAATTAGTTATAGTGGTTGTTAGAATTATTAGTTATGTACAAGGTTCGGTTACAAAAAAATTTGTATAACAATGATAAGTGCTTTTCAGAAAAAAGGCAAAGGTTATTTAATATTGTTTATTCCTAATTGATAACTATCATTAAACTATTAATCTATTCATTAAATCAATCTCTCACTTTAACGAAGAGTTTGAACAATGTTTATAACATTTACAAAATGGCGTCAGTAAGTAACCGATTCTTGTTGAGGGGATTCTTACTAATCGAACTAGGGAGATATATAGCATTGCCAGCTAAAAGATGAGCTCAAGTATAATGGACTGTAGTTTCAAGAATAAGTTTATAATTTTATTTATTTTTGGTTTCTAATTCCAATAGGCGTATAGGGTTTAGTACAAGGCGGTAAGAAGAATAAGTGAAATCTCTTATACTGCGTTTGAAACACATTTTAAGTAGGGAACTAGGAAAGGGATATACAAAGGATGGAAATTGGAAAAGTGGAATGAATCTTTGGTCTTAAGGCGGGCCCCAGCAGGATTAGTGATAATAAAATTGAAAAAAATATATTATTAAGTAAATATGTATCGAGTAGCAAATATGTAATTTTTGAGAGTGTTTAACTTTTCCGTAAAAAAATTTATTATAGGAAGATGGACCAGATCACAATCAAAATCGATACACAAAATAGTTGTAAACTATTTGTTAGTAACCAACATTTTGATTCACTTTGCAGATCTTCATCATGTATAAGTGAAAATAAAATACAAAAATTGTTAAATGTGATTAAACTTTAGAAGAATACGTATATAGTTGTATTTAAAAAAAAAAAAAGTCTCTTCCAATGTTAAATTAGTAATTCCATCACTCATTGATGTACTCGCTGTTAATAAGTATTCTATTTATTATATTCAAGTATTATATTCATTGATAGATATTACAATCAGCCACACAGTTGTGGGCAATAGATAATGGTGATGAATGATCACATTCATACTAAAATAAAATAAAATAAGAATACAAGTAAAGAAATAAATGAAAGAAAAGCACACACACATAAATAAATTTCTTTCTTTTATTGTCTTTGTTATTTAGCCCTCCAAATTGAGACGAAACATTGGTTTCTAATAAATAATTTTATTTTGTATACCATTCTTGGTCGTCCCTCGGGCAATTATCCTGGCATTCTATCACCTAATAATTTCCCATTCTGTAAAAAATAATAGCTTTAAATCCCACATTTTGGAATAACTTCCCTCTTTTTTATAATAATATATATAAAGATATATAATTATTCTGTTTCTGTAGCCGTGAGTCAACCTAGTAGGTTCGGGAGTTCTCCAAGGTCCTCCCAGACTCATAAAGTAGACACCTTCAACTGGAGAAAAATCTTTCGGCCGATCGTGATTCTGACCAAATCTGACAAAAATGAAAAACTTATAGAAACATTGCCAATGAAAGATCAATTTTATTTGTTTCTGTACCTTGCTAAGGATATCGAAATATTATTCTCGAGTTGAAATTCTGAATCCCATATTTGGAAGACTAAAATATAACAGCATGGATAAATAACAAGACTATAAAATTCCTTATCTTTAGTGCAGTAATTATAACGAAACCTGAGAAGGAAGTTGTGCCGGCCAAACCGCAATCCTCTCATCTTTATGGCACCTCCTGCTGGAATTCTCTCTTTGAATAATATGGATATAATTTAATAGACGCTTCTGGTTTTGTCGGTCAGGGACTAAATTCGTAGAATTGTTCCATGAAGCAACTTATTTTGATAAATTATGCTCCGAGAATAACACATATTTTAGGCAAGCTTACTAATATATTTGTTATATAAATTAGTGTGCATTTAAATATGAAAATTTTATTCTAAGCTCTTTTCATTTAGGAAATTTTTGAAGACTTTCGAGCGTAAACTTACGAATCTGTAGGATAACTATAGCTATGTTTTGGGGGAAAAAAAAAACAACTAAAAAACAATAAGTTAGGGTAGTAACATTTTCCCCTTTTTATTTAAGAGTTTATTTAATTAAATAAAAAAATACAGGTAGTTGATAGAATTGACGATGAAATAAGAAATACTAACTTTAATTTCTAAAGAAAAGTTTCTTGGCTTATAACAGTTTTACACACAAATGATAACACCTAATCACCAATAAAAAGATTTAAGGTTTTTAATAAGAATAACATTAATGCTACATTGCATGCTCAAGTTGGTAAAATCCTTGCATAAAACAACATGAAAAAAACTGATATTTTTTAAGCATTTTTTAAGGGTACAGACAGCTAAGGTATATTTTAATTAGTGTAGTAAAAACTGTACATAAGATTAATTGGCAAACATTATAAACATTCAAAGGAATAAAATAGTTCTAAAATTTTAATAAATGAAAATAAGTGGCATGATATTAGACTAATAATAAAATAAAAACTAATTCCTAAAAATAAGGACTTTAAACTGTTTCGTTTGTTGTTAGCATGTTTTTGACATACATATGTTTAGAAAAATCTTAGTGTTGTTGTTTTTCAAAAATCAATAAAAAAAAAAACATATGCGTTACTAATTTGCAAAAAATCTCATGCTCAAAACTATTACATAATTGGTTAAAAATAAAGATATAATAACATAATTATGACCGAAAAACTGAAATAGCTTAACTTTTCGTTAAATGTTAACTTCATATGTGAAGCATAATAGAGTTTATAAGCTATCTATCACACAATAAAATTAATAATTCAGCCCTGATCTCTTTAGAATCAATTTTTTTTTTTTTTTTAATTTTATTTCATGCAGCTAGAAATGGACATTGTGTTTCTTTTCTTTTCAAATATCATCCGTGGAAACAAGCTACTCCCACGAAAACGATTATTAAAATAATTTCAGGTCCAATCCTGTGTGTGTGATCATACACACCGAAATTGCTCGCGTTTCTACTGATAATCATTTTTTTTTTTTATTGGCATTTATTTCAAGACCTAGTTCGTTACTGGAGTTTATGAACGTAGTTATGTTTAGTTGTATAGTTTTCTTGTCCTCTCTCCTTAACACCAAATCAGCATACCTAAGCACCGGTAGTTTACTGCCTAAAGGTAAACTCTTTTCGATATCCATGAAATTTTTAAATACGTATTCTAGTTCTAAATTAAATATGATAAAAAATAATTAATTTTAAATTTTATAAATTTTTGAAGTTAAAAGCTTCCAAAGATGAATATAGACTATTTTATATTTTTCTTCATAGTTTTACGTCGCGAGACAATTGTCGCATATTCATGCACCTTAATAAAAAAAAAACAGAATAATTTTAATTTATTTTTTCCTTAAGGCTGGTTAGGAGGATTAAAAAAAATGAAATATGAGGATTAATCTAAATCTAACGATTCTGGACTTACTTGATTTCATACTTTTTTTCTCTTCCTTCATGTTTAAAAAAGTACTCACCTAATAGTTCCTAAAACTAACTAAGAGTATAGAAATTCATTTATTGCCATTAAAAGTTTTTCTATACTTGATAGCGCCTCTCCTTGTGCAACAAAAGACCACAAGACGTGGTCCTTTACAAAGTTAACCAATGACTGAAGGCAAGAACTTCCTCCAAGTTGGAATCAGATAACGCTTGTTGCTTCCCCTTTGATAAATTAAGTCTCCAGTCTTCGTGTTAGACGACATAATTATAAAGGTGGCATTGAGGAAATCTTTTGTGATAAATGAGTTATTTTTTTAATATTTTGTATTATATGGTAAATTTATTCGTTAATAACAATTTACTAACAATTACATTTTATAAATTAAATTAAAATCGTATTTTTTTTTTCATTTTCTGTTTTAAGAATTATTTTTACAATAATAAAATAGAAAAAAAAAATCAATTCCTTTCTTTAAGTTACTTTGTAAATTATCTGAATAACAATTTCATTGTCAAATTACGACTCCAAGAATAAATAATATAGTTCCGGTTTTTAAAGGAGTTTCCTTTAACAAAAAATCATTACTTTATTTTTTATCTTTCAGTTTTGAACTCTTGCAAAGGCTTTTTCGGCCTTTTCGTTATTATAAAAATCAGCCAATCCCGCCTCAAATAGCTGATAACCTTATCTTCTTAAAGTTTTGGCTAATATTTCAATGATTTATTAGAATCATAAATCAATTATTGTCCTTATTAATATTCAAAAAGTAGATAAAAGGGCAGGAACACACCGTTTAAAAATTAGTGATAAATACCTATCAAGACTTTTCCGTTTAAACTCGATAAGTCTTCATAAAAGTGATTGTAGTGTAAAGGATTTCTGTAATTAAAAGCTTTAGAATTTAATGGAAAAGTTACAAAATAGATTGATTTGACTTAATTTTTTGACCTGGACTAAATATCCTGCAAAAATGTTTTGTTGTGAGGAGTAAATTTATATTTAAGATTACTAGTTTCTAACCTTGCTTCCTCTTCCATTCCTGGCAATCCTCCGAGGCGCCTGAAAAGAAGATGGCCTCGTGACCTTATATTGTAAAATGTTTTTAGAGTTCTACTACTGGGTAGTTTCTCTACATCCTGTATCATATCATTATGTCATTATGATCAAATTTACTTGTTGTATTTTTTATACAGTTGTAAATATCAATAAATAAATTTTTAAAAAATATTTAAGATTGACCTTGAGGATGGGAAGGTTATCCGAAACTTTGAATATTTAAAGAAATAATAAAGAGTGATTGAGACTAACTTAGATACAAATCGTTAAAGCCACCTCAAATTGACAATGTCTTTCTGAGGGAAAGATTTACAAAAAAAGAAGGTGGCTCGGAATATAAATATTTATTTTGCTAAGAAAACATAAAATAAAATAAAAATAAAATCTTCGGAAATTAAATAAAACTAAATAATAAACAAAATTAATGAATATAAAATAAAATATTGCCCGATGAACCCCGATGGGTCAAAGATAAGCTGGATCCTGAAGAGAATATTATACGCTCCGAAAGGTAAGAAAAGATGTTTTCAAGTCCAATTTTTCAAACTTTGGTGGGCCCTCATCTATACGGCCCTCTAATAACAATTTGCGCAGACAGGCTCTAGTGAGGATATCTGGTGAACTATAGAAAGGAGGCTTGGTGACTGATACAAAGCCGTAGATTGTTGTATTGTTGCTGGGGAAAGTAATCTTTACTGAAAATTATTGCAGCATATAAACATTATAACACAAGTATAAATCTCTTGCTTTTAAAACAAAACAAAATTAAATTAAATTAATTTACTGACCAGTAACAAATTAATATAATGTGGCGTTATTATGTTGTTATTGTGTGGCACAAATTATTTAAAAAAAAAAAAAAGAAAGAAAAGAAATGTTTTATGTCCATACCGTTTCGTCCTACATTTAGTTCATTACCATAATGACCTTAAGGATATTGCATTTCATTACTGATGGTACTACATCTAATCTTTATTGTTTTTATTATGGTTTTGGTTTAAAACCGTATGGAAAGACTAAATTGAGAAAAATGCCAGTTCTGACCAATGAACTGCGAGACTTTTCTTCAGGTTCCAAATGTTTCAAAGTTTCTTCGAGCTTAAACGAGCTCCATATTTGTTACAGGAAACATATGACTCTTTAAAGTTTGTTGGAGGAACTATCAGAGACCAATACGTCTCGACGCGAGTGCAGCATTATCAGGAGCGGAGCGAACAAAGGACGCAGCTTAAAGTAGACAAAGTAGAGCCGAAAGTTGTCCTATGCTTCCCCGGGCCGGCCTCTATTTGTCTCCTTTATCGCTCCGATAAGGACAAAAGTAAAAATCATTAGGGTACTCCTGAACTTGGCAGATATCTTTCCACCGGTTCTTGGCTATTTATTTCGATTTAACGCCCCATGTAAAAGTTATTGTCCCATTTTTATCAGCTCCGAGTTTTTTTTAGAGTTATCTTTCTCATGATTGTGTACTGCTCCAAAGGTGAAACCGAACATTGCTTAAGAAGCCATGAATGATGCATCGTATCGTATATAAGGGGATTTCTGAGATAGTATCTACAATGACAATATACGCACAAGATTTAGAGAGCGAAATCCTTGCTGCACCCAGCGGTCTAACAATAGACTATTGAATTACTAATCAGGTATTACACTCCATTTGCTCTCGATATTAGATTATAATGCTATCATTTCGAAATACCAGAATGGCTGGGAATTCATGAGTGTTGACATACTTATCAGATTCCTCATTCGTTGTATATTGATGAATATTTAACTGTATAAAGATTGTGTCTACTTTTTTTATTTATTCATTAATATTTCCAAGTGTATCAAAATATATGCAACTAGTAAATCTGATGTTAGTTATACAATGTCATGATACAGGCATATGGAGAATCTACCCATTGATAGATCTCCTATAACATTTCTAGAGGAAAAGATATCGAGGTCGACTTCTTTTCAGATGCCTAGGACGATTATTAGGTAGTGAACGAAAAGCCAAGTTAGAAACAAATAGGTTTGAGTGGTATATTTAACAGTACGTTAAATATGGATTAATTGGTATCTTGTTCAGGCCGAATCGGAAACATATAGAACATTAAGGTTCTGATGTATGATTTGGTTTGTGACAAAATAAGGAGCGTTAAGGTTGTATGCGAGTGGAATTCGATGGTTTATTGGAACCCCAAAAGCTCAAATCCGCAAGTCCAGAGAGACCTTATTATTATCATATAAATTTATTTTGTAATTAGTTAAATGTTTAGGTTATTTGTGAAATAAGTGTTGGACATGGAAATTTAAATATATTGTCTATTATGGCATAGTAAATATCATTTTCCGTGTATTGTTATTTTTTATTAGATTTTATTTATTATGCAATTTTAAATTTTAAAATACAGCTTTTCGGGGCCATTGTCCCATCTCCTGATGCTAGGAAGTCTTTTTTTATATTCTAATACAATATTGTAGGATAGTAGACTTCGTCAATCACTGTTTCACAAAACTTTAATGATACAAGAGGGAAAAAAGTCTTTTGTGTAAGATAAGTTAATAGATATGTTTAGCACTAAATATATTATATTTCTCATTTTGCATCATTATTCATTTACTACAAACATCCGGCTGTGTGCACAGCTATGTAAATGTTTGACATATGCAGGAATGAGTTGTACCAACTGCTGCGAACACCCGTATTGCCTAATAGGCAGGGTAGGGTGATAAATAAATAAATAATAAAATACTACAAACATCCCTATATGTTTAACGATAACTTTAAATAATCCTAAATTGAGCTGAAGAGTCAATATGGAGTTTGTACGTAATCCTCTGAGAGGATGTAAACGAAAACAATAAACGATGAGAGGGGGGAAAAAGGTTACAATTATTGTACGTAATCCTCTGAGAGGATGTAAACGAAAACAATAAACGATGAGAGGGGGGAAAAAGGTTACAATTATTACATAAGTGGGACCCAACAAAATACCAATTAAGATAATCTTAATAGGAATTTAATCCAGAGTTCTAGAGCCCGACTAGTGCAGACCACGGCAGTGTTCTAACATTGTCTAACCCTTTCAGCTGAGAACATGCAATTGCGATGCAATTGTTCAGCCTTATCAGAGTGGTGCATTAGTCAAGAGTGGGCATGCAATGGGACCCTATCAGTGGGGACTATCTAAGGCAGCATGTTCCCCGAGGACAATGGGGACATCCTCTCCCGAGTCAGCTGGGTTAATAAAGCAGATAGCCTCTGCACCAGGCCACCGCAGGATGAGTCCAGATCACGCACGTCTGCGGTCCGGCTTCCTTGTAAACAATTATCCACATATGTATATAAAAGCGCATATGTAAATATACACATATTTATGACAAATAAGTAGTATAATAATTTGTTTCTACACTGTTTAGATTGTTTAGAGCCGCTAAAAATCTTTATAAGGAAATAAATAACAACAATTTGTAATATTAATTAGTTTTGGTTTATAGTTGTCTTTTCCAGATATGGAAGTTTGTATTTCCACTCTAAAATAGATATAAAAACCATCAAATTATTATTTTTTTATATGTTATTTCACTTGCAATCAGCTCTTTGATTGGAGTAATCAACCAATATTTTGCTGCGTACCGTTGATGAAATCGTACTCCAATTATACGGAGCATCTCATGGAACTGGCAGATTAATTAAACAAACTCTCTTTTATCTTGCGAAGATTACATTAACCTTCTGGGAATTCCCTTTGTTTCCATTCCAGTCGCTTGTGGGCCTTTACATTAAATTTGATGAGTATCATATTTTTATATTTAATCAAATTAATTAATTTTAATTAAATCATTTCGTATTCGAGCTGATTTATAAATAATAAATGATCAACACTTGAGTACAATATATATAAAATGCTATCGTTGACATCAGCCAGTTCCTCTAAAAACTTTCCTCGATTTCGCAGATGCCAAAGATAAAGGGAATCGCTGAACTGTGAGAAGTATTTTTACGACCTCAAGTATCCGATCTTTCTCAGAATAGCTATGAAATACCTATATTCTTTCCTTATTCTAAGACTCGACGGTTTACTGTAATGGTGCAATTGACAAAAGATTGATTCCTTAACAAATCGTTAAATCGTTTACAAACCTTGGAGTACTGGCTAAATAGAATGCTTAAATAGACTGTGTTTAAAATCGAGAAGGGTGTTGGAGCGACTGATGTAAAAAGGAATCAAGTATCGGGCAAGGAATGGCGCTTAGTACGGTACAGTGAGCCGTTATGTACATTGTATGTAAGTTAACAAACGCTCTTGTTATCAATAATACTCCACAGCTATTTTTAGAAACTTGAACGGCTATCGTTATATCGAAGCTATCGTTATATTCTAAAAAGTTCTTTCTATGAACATATTACCTATTAAGGTTGACCTAACTGGTCGCTTTTGGGACCAGAAGAAATGAATTTTACTTTTTCATCTTCCTGACCAACTCATATGTTTTTACTTCATCGCTGACACTGGCCACCTCAGAAATGTCAGGTCCAAGTTGTCATTCAACCAAATTCCTGCACTTTTCTGAGTGTTTTATTAGTTACAAATGATTGGTTCCCTGTCCCACGTAGCCGTCCTTTCACAGGACCACACCTTCTTAGGTGCAGTGTAGTTCATAGGTTACCCGCACTATTACCAAGTGAATTTACAATATTACTGTACATAATACATAATTCTTAAAAGATAACTAATAGATAAAACTTCTCCTAACCATGCCTCCTACCTACATAAATTTTGATTGGACGTGTTCCTCTTTCAGTTTAATATCCCCTTGCTGGTTTTCCTTTATGTTATATGCTATATAACATAAAGTAATATTATATGTACTCCTAAGGACCAGGACATTCATTCATAAGACTTGAGACATGAAGTTCTTAGCCTTCATTAAAATTCTTCCTAGTTTGTATGAATTTCGTTTAAATATTGATGTAACATTGTATTTTACTATAATGAGTAAATTTTTAAATCTTTACGGATACTTGAGTTTTTGATATTGCAGTGCGCGTTAAAATCACATCTGATATTTAAGATTAACGGTTGAATCTTCTTTCCGTTCCATGACAAAAAGTAATCTGTAAGTTCGTTCCAACTTAAGTTTAAAAATGGTTTTGATTCGTAAGTGAGTAATCTTAACTAACTCCAAATTGGTTTTCCAGTCATCGTGTATCGTTTCGCAGCCTAGAAGTTGCTTCTGGTACTCTGTAAGCTTACAGTAGACATTGCTACGGTAGGTTTTTGCAGAATATTAAAACCAATGCTTCTTCTATTTTTGTTATCGATTAATTAATTTAAACAATTTGTAATAAGTAGAGAGAGATTTTTTTTTTTAGCAATAATCCATACTGCCTAAATATAGGTAGCTGTTTGTACACACCATATTAATCCTTCTTAAGATAAAACATGCATACTTGCATAAGTAATTAACAAAGTTATATTTTTTACCTTCAGTTTTTTTAAATTATAGTTACAATTTTTTTAGTAGGTTACATTAATGTTTTTTCTTTTCTAGTATTTGTTTTCGTTCCATTATCATTTGTTTTCCCTTCCTTTTTGTTATTGTTGATTAAACTAATAAAAAGAGTTAAATTTGTGAGCATAAATGTGAATTATGACATCATCAAATTTATAAACGTGGTACTGTAACACTAAGAGTTTATAATATATATTTTATCATCCTCAAGACCAATCGCTTTAAAAATTGCATTAGAGTTAAAATATTTCTGAAAACGAGTAATTTTCATTGGTGCAAATTTCGATTCACGAGATATATTTTAAAATTCCATTGTGCCTATTTATCATATTCAATAACACACTTTCCGAGAACTTCATATTCCTTCCGAGCAGTAAATAAAATTTGATCTACCCAAGATATTTGAGCCCGTGACTACCAATCATCTTCTGACTTTTATGAGGCAACGAACAACATTGCCCCCTTACCAGTGAAAAAATGAGCCCTTTAAAAAATAAAAGTACAAGGACCTTTTATCGTAACTCATAACTGACCCCCAAGAGCTGTAAGAAAAAAAAAAGTCCTCAAGTCATTTAAAAGTCCGCTTACATCCGGCTTAATGCTCGCCTAAAACGCTTGTCCATTACCTGAGTCAGTTCCATTTGTCTCAGACCATGTTTAAGGAGGTTATCTCTTTCTTCTTTCCTATTTTTTCCTTCTAATACCTGAGTTTAAGCATAAATTTCATTCAAAGCAATTCTTGTATGTTCTCATTTAATCATCTCTTTTCATCAAATTATTAGTGAATGTAGTAGATCATTAGTCTTCAAAATTGGCTTGAATTAGTCAGATATTAAATTATTATTGCACAATTTATTCATTAATAATTTATACAGTTATTAATATTACTTTTAGGCGTATGTATAAATCCTTGGAAAAAACAAATGTTTTCTTCCCTCTTTTTAAGGTCTCAATCGATCAAGCCATTTTTTCTTCTTGTTATTATAATTTTTTTTTTCGTTCTCCTAGGATACAGCCTATTCTTGACACCATTTAATAATTCGTAGTTCAACGCTCAAGCTGCTACTTACTGTTGGTTACCCAATACCAGGGTAAATTGTCTTCTGTTGGCTGACAGACCTCACCTTGGTAATGCGGTTGCCCATCTAATAAACATATACTACATACCTATGCACATATATAGCATATACAGATACTATATTACATATCACACATTTGTATTGGAATATTTTGTAAATTAGGATCAGTAGATGATAATCTTCCTGTAGCTTTCAGACATTTTGACTCTCAAGTCCTAAAATACTAAATCTCTAAAAATCCTTCTTAAAAGTATTGATGATTTTATGCATTCTAACTTTTGCGTTCAGACGAAGCCGTTTTCAATTTATTTCATAATACCAACACAAACAAATTAGAAATTAACAGTTTTACAATAAAATGATCTCTGAAAATTATGAATGAAAATTATGGGAAATAATCAGTTAATTTTTTAGCCGTGAGTCAACTCCTGTGGGTTTCGAAGCCCTCCTGGGGTCCACCCAGCCTCTTAAATTGGATACCCTTAATTGGGTAAAAATCTAGCGGTCGAGCGTGATTCTGATCAAAACCTCCTTGCACAACCGTTGGTTTAGTAACACTTCTTTACAAAGTACTGAACCCCTGGCCCTTCATGGGTTGTAATGGTACAGATTTTTTTTATTTAATCACCATTTATTATACCATTTTGAAAATCTGTCTGAGTTTAAACATAAAAATTCTCTTCTATGCACTTTTTATTTTTTTTAAAGTTATTTTTACAGGTAAAAGGAATGCACTGAATTATGTTTGTGTTGTTAGAAAAACCAGATTTAAGCAAGGAAAATTACACAATCGAAACTCAGAGTTTTCCCTTACTTTCAGTTTATTACTTTTTCTACCGCTAAGTTCGGGATAAGTTCCTCTCTTAAGTAACTTTACCAACTCTATATCTTCTAGATAAATTTAGATTTTCCTCTTCCCTTTTAATATAATATCGGATATTTATTCTGGATGTGTGCTTATTTGTTAGTTTTTTGTTTTTTTTTCACTGAATAAGTAATTTCAAAATACTTTAGATTCCATCTCACTCACTATGTATCTCAAGTAAGTAATACTGTATTGGCTAAACCACACTTTGATGGTAAAAACATTAATGACTATTTGCAAGCCTCCAATGAAATCCGTTATTTTATTGGAGGTTTGCGATTGGTTAGTTCCAGTTCTATCATATACATTTGTTTATATATTAAATGTATTTTTTGTATTTCCTTTAGTGACAATAAAAGGAGGATGAGAAAAAAAAGCGCCATTTTTTACAAAAAGAAAAAAATTACAATTACTTAAAAATAAATTTTTAAGTATCGCTGATGCTCATTGGTTTCTAGGAAATAATAACAACTTGAATCAATAGAAGGCTATCAAAAGACGGTTCATGAAATTCCACTCCCAGTTACCGACAGTTAAAGGAACTTGGGAAATCCAACCTCATCTCGAAGACAGAAGCCCAGGCTGCTGCAGGACATTCTGTTATAAATTCTATATTTAGCAATTCCATTATTGACATTCTACAATTTTATTTTGTTTATTTTTTATGTCTTCGTCTTTTTCAGAAATTGACCTTTTTTCCATTAGAAGTAAATTATTTATTTTATAATCCATAAATACCATTGTTTTCGTAATTAGCTCTTCTTCTTCTATCTTCATTAGAATTATTATTTTTATCTATTTATCCTATCTTATTTTTTTCCTATTATATTGTAAATAGTTAGGGGTGTCTTTTGCACAAAACTATATCCCCCTATATCCAATTATTAAAAAAAAAGAAAAAATGTGACTGTTACATTAACCATGTAAGGCCAACTGATCTGGTATTAAATAAATAAATATATTTACGTAACCCATGGGAACGTGTTCTCCATTTTCTGAAGCACATTACTACTTATTCCACTACCTTAGTAGGTACGTTCCTTAAATACTTCATTTTATTACTGATTCCTTTTTATACATTTATGAGTAACCCATTCTTTCCTGTTCATATCAAAGTAGTGAAAGAAATAACAATTCAGAGTGGCTATTATTATAACTGCCAAGATGTTACATTAAGTTGTTCGCGTATCTGTTAAGAAAGTTAATATCTGCTTTTGACTTATCGATGAGGAACTGTCAGTTAGAACGTAATGCCTTCACCTACAACTTATTTCTCACGCTAGAGCGGTCTGGCCAGCTAAATTAAATCTATCTTGCTAAAGAAAAAAAAAACATCAGTATATTTATATTAAAAGCAAAGTTAAAAGATATTATTTAAAAAAAATTATTATACATGATGCATCTGAAGAATTAGCTTTAAGTTATCAATTATTAATTTATATATTATATTATATACACCTACCCCTCTACCTAAGCTCTATGGAACATTGATTTGAATTTTCCTGGGTCATAAGAGTTGCATGATCTGAATTTTTTTAAGAGTATTTTTAGTTTTGTAAACTTCTCCAGCCCACTTAACTCTAGAAATTCCTGTCTTTTTTTTATTATTAAATTTATTTATTTTCACAGATTCTAATTAATAAATTATATTTAAGACGAATGGATACTTTTTTTTTTTAAATTTTTTTGTTGACGATTTTCGTGTGTCATTCTTAAAACTAAAAAGCTTTATAAAACTAAAACGTTTCTGAAATTTCAGTCTTCTCGGCAGGTCGAACTCAAATGTTTGGGAAATTTAATTCTAAAACTGGTGATTATTTTATTTATTTATTTTTTATATTTTATAGTATGATTATGTTTATTTTCTTTATACTTCTGTTTGTATATATTTAGAGAGAGATTTTATTTATTTGTATGTAATTTTTTTTCATTTATTTATTTATTTTTACACTTATGTTATTTTATTTTAGACTTAATGTAATCAGTTATCACTATTACTTACTGCTCGAAAACTGTGGCAGATTGTAATATTTATCAATGAATAAAAATTAAAAAATAATTCTAGAACTATTCTGCATGATAGTTTTTTTGTTTTGTTTTTTACCGATTGCGCGCAAATTGCCAATACCGTAAAACATGTTTTGTAGTTTTTAATGGTTTGTACCTTCAGGACATATCAGATAAAAAGAATGCCCGTTATGAATTCATCCTTAAATCTAATTTGCTATAAATTCGGGTTATGTATTTTTATTTTAGCTAACACAGATGGTCTTGCCAATCTATTCACCATAATAATATCCTTTAGTTTAGAAAAATAAATAAAAACCTCTTCAGTATATAATTAAACACATGGATAGATGAAGGCGATATACTAAATAAATTAATCTGAGAACCTTTATGTTTATTTCTTTCGATTATAAATCAGAAAATTCAATTTTGATCTCCTGTACTACTTAATACAAAGTCTTAGAAAATTTAACTAGGTGCTGATTTCTATTTTTATTGATTTCTTATTTATAATTTTTAATCACCACGCTTTTAAGGTCATCCTGAGGATTGTCTGGCGTAATTGTTCAACTAAAAATGACTTGACGGGCATAGAAAGAACAATAAAGGACGAAGTAACCGTGGCTTTAGTCTACTTTAAGTAATTACAAAAACAGGCTGTCTATTCTTGCTTTTTCCGCGCACTTCTATTCATGACATTTCATTTCGAAAAATGGATGATACAAATGGAATAACACAAAGTTCTTTATATTGATCCTGAAAAATAATAATAGAACTTAATTTGTTGTTATTATGTTTAGAAATAAATCTCATTTTGCTAATAGAATCTAAACCAATTCTGTTTACATATAAGTCACAGAATAGATTTTTTTTTCTTTTTAGATTATATATGAGAGACAAAAAAAACATGTCCTGATAATTTTTAAAAAATTCTTTGTATAAGTCCTCATATATAATACATCTATCATAATACAAGGATGCAAGAGGAGTAAAAAATCCATTGTTCCACTCTAATTTTTGAATAATTAATAGAAAACTGTATAATTACTTGTGAAAATTAATTAGTCTTCCAAGTATAGTTAGATTTCTATTGGCTCTAGGTTTTCAGGCAAAATTTCATACGCAAATAAAATAAAAAGTACTATTCCTATGAAGATAAACGTTATACAAAACTTTATAGTACACTAAACCAGCTTTAATTTTAGAGCTAGCAGACATTTATATATTTTATGGTTAAAATTGATTTGTTGATTGAAATCAACATTTTGTAAATTTATTTTGGCAAATCATGAAAAATACAATTCCTACAATAATTGCCGTCGTAAACTATCTTTATAGCACATTGAAATAGCTTTAATTTGAGTATTAATAATGTTAATCTGTACGTCAAATGATGCCTGAGATTTTCCAAAATAAAACCACTAATTACCCATTAATCATTCTGTTATGAAATGTTTTTGAAACGTTTTATTCCGGTTTTTATTGAACGTAAATAGAACTTTTAGAGCTCATGTTTGAGTAAATAATTTACTTCATAAAATGTTATTCTATTACATGTTTTTAGTTTTTTAAGTAGCTCTAAATATATGAAAAATATATATTTATAATTTTTAAACATACATAATTTTTGGCTAGTTGTCGTACGTCGTTTTAATTAAGTAATCGAAAATTGGGGTAAAATAGCTGACTTTTTTCCACTAGGCTCTTGTAATATCAGGACTCTGTTCCCAAACCACCTCCATGTATGCATAAAGTACTGGGAATTGAATCTGTTTTTCATTTACATGCAGCGATTGCATCAGCCTTTAAAAAGGAACATTGTTCTAATGGACCCAGACAGAATTATTTCTTCTTACTAAAAGTGTCAGTATGCTTTCATTTCAATGAAGAGGGTGGGTTGGTTTTTTTGATGTAGCAACTTTTGCCGCAACGTAATGTGATATTCTAGAAAACAGTAATTTGTATATTCATATTCTTGTTTAGGTAAGAGAATATATCAGGTTCTTAAAACTATTTCATTTGATCTACCAGAAGAAATTATACGAATCATCCACTGATTCGGATAATTACTATTAATACAATGGATAAACTATAAATTTCTGAAGAACAAGATTCCAACATGATTAGAAATTTCTATAAATATGTGTTATTATTTCAAAATAAGTTGTATTCTATTTTCTTAGGGTCTTATATACTTCCTAATATAAACTTCAGAGAAAAATTTCACACCCTTAATTCCTTAATTATACCTTAATTTATTCATTAGATGTGATCTATTTTCAAACTTAATTTCTATAATTCTAAAATATAGTCAACAATCTTAATTTTTTAAAAACATAAATCGTCTTCTAAACAACCTTCTAAAAAAACAAAAAAAATATCTTTATCACTTATATCATATATCAAAACATCAATTTTGATTTTCTTTCATATCATGAAAACATGATATTATCATATAAAATTTACATGGCTAAACTTTTTGGTAACATTTTTTTTATGACATAATTGAGAGACTGGTGAATATTTAAGTTGTTAAATAAATAATTAAAATAATAAAGGCTTAGCGAACCCAAAGGTTCGATGCCGATACCATCGTTCTCTACATACATTTTTTCCGTGACGTCGCTCCAAACCCAAATCTACTTTCAGTTTTAAGGTAATCCTCCCATCTACGTTTCGGTCTACCCCTCAGGCGTTTACGGGTTGGTTCAGTATTTATTACCATTTTAGGGATCCACTTATTACTAAGCTCTACATCATTACATTTTGTTTTTGTGTGTGTAAGTTTACTTTTTCTTTTTTATTTTATTCTGTATTGTCATTTCTTTCCTTCTAATTATTAAGAAAATATTGTAAAAATGCATGACCTCTATATTGTACTTCACACAAAAGAAGAAAACCGTCATGAAGAATAACAGTAATTTTGTAGAATGTTGAGTGTCATTTTTTTTAATAAAGAGATTTATTTAAAGATATTTATTTTCTTTTTTTAAATTTTTTTTTCGTTTTAAGGGGAAATAAATTCAATTAAAAAAAATTAATGTGAATCATTGGCATTCGAAATCATTGGCAATTATGTACAAATTAAAGTGAAAATCCAACAAATAGGTCTTTCAGACCTGAATTCTTCAGACTGACGGGATGAGTGTCCCTTTCTGAAGATTAAATATTTTATATTGTCCTATATAAATATTTGACGTATAAATACACCAACTCTCTCTTACAATCTCCAGATAGACAAAAAGCTTTTTCAAGTCTCGTTTATAAGTCAGATTTCGAGTACTGTGTTTGTTTGGACGGGAATCCACTGGGAGACGGGGACCGCCGGGAACAGAAAAAAAAGAAGGCATAAAAAAAACTTGGGTTGACAAAACCGAGGAGGAAAAAAGATAAATTAGTTTTTCAGGTGAAAGAACCTTATTGATTCCACAGTCCATGTCTCTTCCTCATCTTCCAGCTTTCTTCTGGCGGGGAATCATTCATCTTGGGATGAAGTCGGTCGAATAAAAAGTATTTCACGGAAACAAATTGTAGCTTTATGATAAAAGAAATATTCCGATTTGATGGCTTCGGTTTTTATTCAATACATCATCGGTAAAAGGAGGGTTCATCTTGGTTATTATCGAAAGTCTCTCTTGTATTCTCTTTCTATTCTGCCGTAATAAAAATACTTTAATTTTATCACTTCTGTAATTAATTGGAAAAATAATTGAATCATGCATAATTATTAATTTCATCGTTAAACACCTTTACAAAAAGTATTTCACTGAAACGAACCCTAAACCTTTATATAAACACACTTATGTTTTAAGCTTATATAAATGACCAGTAATTAATTCTCACTTAAAATAACAGCTCTGTTAAAACCCCCAAACTAAAATACATTCCGGGTAATGGAATGACCCGGAGTTCTGGATTATGATGAGGATTATATTGAACTCCAGTCACTCTATATTAAGCAAAATACAATTTGTATAAACAAGTAATCCCTTATGTATGTTTTGATTTATATAAAAAGATAAAATGTGTTTATTTATAAAAAAAAATACGAAATCTATTTAAATAATTAAGAATGTGTAGACTATGTCGAATAATGTATGCAATTTTAACTAAAATACATAAATAAATAAACTTATAATGTAATTTAAAAAAAGTTAGATGCTCTAACAAATCAGAAAATCATTAATTTAAAATAACAGTATGGTATTTATGTTGAAAGAACCAAAGCAATAATATGAAACTTGTAATAAACTGGAGTATGGCATTGATCCCTTACTTAACCAACTGAGCTCTTTTCAGTGTGGGGGTAGAACCCTATGGTAACCATAAGTAATTCCGCTTTACATCGGAAAACTGAACCATCGATACCATATCACAATTATCATTTAAATATGGCGTTTCTGTTTCTACCATACATAAGCTTGCATATGAAGAAAAACTATATCGGAGACATTTTTTTAAAAGGTGACTCTGTTTCTCAGATTCTTTTACCTAATGTTTGACTGCGGTTATTCTTCCGCACTGATGGGTAACTCTATAACTTATTTTAATAAAAATAAACTATATAACAAATTATTATATACCGCGATGCAGAGGTTAACTTCATTGAATTAAAGGTAACGTGGTTTTGCTCATGAATCCAACGATTTTTTTTTTTCTGTTTGTATAATTTACTCTAAATTAAATAACATTAATAAAATATTAACTATAATATAATTTTAAGTGGGATGATTATTAATTAATAGATACGTTGCGACGTGTTATGACACTTAGTGAAAAATTTAAAAAAGTTAACACGCAGGTAATAGGGGTGATAGTTTTAAGAAACTTTGCATATAGCAAATTCTCTAGTTTTTCGGACAATTAGTTTAATTTTTCGAATTGTGGAATTGCTATCTCACACAATTTTCTTTTTCGGTTTGCTAATTATTTGTGGACGAAGTGTGATCTTCAGCTCAACATGCCCTTACTATATAACAAATAATCGAGTTATTTCAACACGACTGTATTAATGAACGTTATTTATAAAGGAGGTTGAAAATGACTTGGATGAAAGATCTACTTCTGTAATATCTAAAACGAGACTAATGTCACGGAAGAGATATCGCAGGTTATTGTTCTTCCTTCTCTGATTACTAGGTTGATGATCTCACACCTGGGAATCCACTTATTGTCACTTTATATTTTCACTCACGAGAATATTTAAATTATAGATTAGAAATTACAATTATTCAATGGAACAGTTAACAATTAACTTCTGTAAGACACGAAGCTGCAATTACTTATAGTGCTCAAACTGTCAGAATTATTTATATTAATATGTATAGATGAAGAATTGGTTTATGGAGAAACTGCAAGTTTGAAATAGAAAATTATTTTTACATTAAATATGCCATTGAGGTTATAACATATATCGAGAATAAATATACCATATATCACGGAAACACGGTACAAATCAAACAGGTAACACAGAGGCTTGGGATTACACAGGATTTGTGTGAAGATAGAACACAGTACCGGAAATTCCTGAAACATGTGGTCCGTATAGTGGACAGTAATAAACTTCCGTTAAGGAGGACTTGGACGGAAGAAAGAAAGAAGTTCAGTGAAGTCCTCAAGCAGAGATGGACCGCAAGGAAGAAATTGAAAAAGAAACCTTAGTAGCGTAGTCCTTAAGGGCTGTTTCGAGTAAAAAAAAAAAAAAAATAATAACCTTGAGGAAGGTTTAAAGATAATTTTTACCTTATTTGGTAATTTAATTTTTTACCCGTTAGAACACACTGCAGATAGGAAAAAGTTGTAATCATACAGATATAATGAAAATATTATGAATAATAAAAACGTTGTAGTAACATGTCCTTAAGAATTGTAATGACTTCATAATTAAGGGATACACTACACATAGTTTTCAATAATTTTAAAACTATTTTAACGTTTTATACAAAATAAAATCTGATTGTTGGATAAAAAAATGATTGGAAGGGCTTATAGTCAACCTTATTAACGCAAAGACTGATTTATTATCGTTTGGCCCTGTCCATTGAAAATCCCACACTAAACATCGGAGTATAGGTTTTTTTTATTTTTAGAATCATTTTGTATTTTAAAAGATTGTGAATACTAATAACATGCTATGACTATCTGTATTCAGTTTGCATATATTATTACTTATTATTTAATATTCTGTGACGCTTTATGCTGAAATATATATCTCCATTTTTTACTGAAACGAAGAGGAATAAATTTTATATTTATACGTATATATATTTTTTTTCGTGACTAAAACAGCGATCTAACTGACGATCGGTTATTATTTAGTAATTAATATTTTTTCTCATAAATGTTGGATATTATTTAGTCAATCAGTCGTATCTAGTATTTTACTATTCATCTGTATAATTCAAATTTAATAGGTGTGATGATGGAAGATGTAGAAAATTATCTATAATTTGTTTTTCATTTATTAGCTGTAATTTAAAACTTGTAACTACAGTAACCATATAAATATTAGAGTATATATTTTTTCTCTATAAAAAATATATCTTAGTGATCCGTGTAATATATTATTTAACATATAAGCAGGAATACAAATTATAATGCGAGGTTAATGACTTGATATTATTTTTTTCCAGCCTAAAGTACAATGAAAACAAAAATAATTCAGTCTGAACTACATACTACATGAAACATTAATGAACAGTCGTATAATTTTTAAAATTGGGATTCTTTTTGTCGCTGTTACGCGGACAAGGAGGACCCCCATAGTTTTCTATTATTTTCATAGCATTTTAAACCTACACACTATCTGTTTAGCATTTATTTTTTAATTTGAATAATTTTCCGAGTTTTTAAATTATTTTTCTTGACTTTTACTAGAAACCTTCTCTGAACATTCTTTCTTTTCTGGCGGAAATTATGAATGATCGAAAAATTATTGTTTGCTGTTATCTAAATAACAGAAAAATGTGAATATATTGATTACATCGTATCGGCTATCATTTCATGAAATTATCTATACGATTTTGTAAAGAACCATAACACAGTATTAAAAATATGGACACCTAGCAATGCTGAAAAATGAGTATTCTCAAATGATTGGTCGTATACGCTAAATTAATGAGAAAAAAAATGACATGATAGTAATTTATTTGACAGTATGAATAAACTTATAATCAAAACACATTACTACGAAGTTATCAGCGATAAATTATAATGTCGTGACGCTTAATCGATATATATGAATACATGAATAGGCTTTGAAGTAATTTTAAATAATGAACCAAAAAAATTTAGTAATGTTAACTTAAACATCCGTGTTTCACGGTTCGAATACAAAGTTTTTGAATCATGATTTCACCTCCTGTCTCCTTCGTTTTTCTTTTTCTTTTTTTTAATTAGAACTGATGTTTCACGTTGCTCAAGTTTCCCAATTAAAAAGTCTGCACTAACTAAAATACCTACCGATAATTGTTTGTTAATTTATTTTTAGAGTGTAGTATCAAAGCCAAGTTTTAAAAAATTTTTATAGTTGAATTAACTTATGATGAAAATATGTTGCTATATTTAAGCACAATGCCTTTGTATAAAAATTTTATTTTTCATTATTTTATCGACTTTTCTCGACTTGATTGAATAGAAAGGAACACTTTATTGCGAAAGGGATGCTGCCTAATTGAATTAGACTAATATTAATAATTGATACACACACTATAACAGTGTATATTAATGTTCCTACTTATTCATTCTTTTTGATAATAATATAAACTTATAAAGCATATAGAATATTACATTTATTAAATAAACGTAAACGATTTAAATCAACCATGGATAAAGTATATATAGATGATTGACAATAAGTCAATTTGAAGATGGTTAGGGTTACAGCTAAGAAAGAAAAAAATAGTTGTAAACTATTATTTATTTTCCGTTGACGTTTCAAGATACGCTGTAGGTATACATGAACACTGTGATATAGAAGTGTACCGAGACCAATACATGTTAACGGTAAGGAATACATCAACACTGTGATATAGAAGTGTATTCGAGACCAATACATGTTAACGGTAAGGAATACATCAACACTGTGATATAGAGGTGTACCGAGACCAATACATGTTAACGGTAAGGAATACATCAACACTGTGATATAGAAGTGTACCGAGACCAATACATGTTAACGGTAAGGAATACATCAACACTGTGATATAGAAGTGTATCGAGACCAATACATGTTAACGGTAAGGAATACATCAACACTGTGATATAGAAGTGTACCGAGACCAATACATGTTAACGGTAAGGAATACATCAACACTGTGATATAGAAGTGTACCGAGACCAATACATGTTAACGGTAAGGAATTACATTTCATAAATACTCTGTTTACACTCCCAACTTAGAGCCCTGATTAAGACCTGCAACTTAGGTCGAAACTTCGACAGAAAATAAATCAATAGTTGATAGCTCTTTTTCCTTTCTTCTTGACCGAAGCCCTGAGCATAGTTGAAATAGTTTTAATTTCTTTTTTTTATGTAGTAAAAGACTGTAAAGATGAGCCCCAACCAAATAAATATATAAATAAATAAATTATAGAAAATTCTTAAAACGTTACTCAATCGCATAAACCTAAATATATGTTGTTGTTTTTTACCTCATCTGATTTGGTGATGTTATAAATATGGATAATTTAACATGCTAAATCATAAATTGTTAAGGTGCTTAGAATACTTTTTTTTTATTAGTTGAAGCTTCCAAGCATTTTTTTATAATTGACTTAAATGTTTTTGTTCTTGTAAATTTAAAAATAATTTTATTATTAAAAAAACTGCTTTTACGTTATTTCTCTTTTGTTACAAAACAAGTGACGGGAATTCTCACCAAATACAACTCAGACATCGTATAATTTAATTTACTCACGTAGCGACAAAAGCTGTTTATTTTGTTTTAACGTAAAACAATATCCAGGTTAATTGAGTTCAGAAAAAAAATTCTTGTCTGTGCCCTCTTTCGATTCGTCCCTCCATATTTTGCATCAAGATTTATTCATGAAAAATAATTTTGTTAATGGCCTTCAATTAAAGTTTTCTGTAATTTTTAACAAAGCGTCGCGTTCTCGGGCTACCATCCTCTACATGCAAATGCTATGCAAATTTAAATAAAGTCTCTATCTATGCTAATGACAGTTTTCCTACTGGAATATACAAAAAAAATTAACTTGGAATCCAGAAAAATGTCCACACTAATGCTAAACAACTGTAATACGTATTGTTTTTGACACTCGATGGTTTGGAGCAAGAATGAGACAAGTCAAAATTAAAAAAAAAATTGATATGTTTTTTTTTTAATCTGGTGCGGTACTCACATTACTCAACTTTCTGGAATTACAAAAAAAAATGTGATTCAGGGTTTCTTTGGGTTTTAAATAACGAATATATATTTCCTGCTTTCTACAAGTAAACCATTAAAACAAAAAAATAACTAAGCCGTGTACGTATGAATGCGATCGGGTATGAAGATATTGGACGTTATCGGCTTTTTCCGATTTGTACCTCTATCGCTGTTTTTTTTCTTATTACATCTTTAATATTTTGTACTTATCCGTTGTTTTTTTATTGCTGCTAATTATAAGAACTATTTATTTATTTCAAATCAAAAAAATTAAAGGTATGGTACTTCTAAGATAAGTCTGACTGGCTTGAAGAAGGGCGAAGTGGGTGCGCAGTGGCAAACTCATCTTAGACGTACTATACTTTAGGGAAAGATTTTCTTAATTCGCTATTTATGCTCTTTTCTACTACTTCAAAGATGATAAAACCTATCTGATATCAACTATCACTCGATTGTACATTGATTTACAGAGTTTAAACAAAATATATTTTATAAAAAGAAAAATAACGTTTTTCAAATCAGCCTAAAACATTTTAAAATCGTTCCTATAAAGTTGCACCCTCCGGTTGTTCGATTACGAAAAAGTAACAGTTACATATCCGATATACACATGTCCTAAATATGTAATTTAAGTTAAGTAGACTTCTTTTTTTTTTGGCTAGGCTTTTCAAACACGGAAACTATTTTGTGAGACTTATTTAGTGATTTAGAGTTTAGGCACCTCAAACCATGTATTTCCTTCAAAAACTCGAAGTAACATTTTGCACAATCGCAAAACTTCTCCTTACTATATATTACTTTAATGGTCAGTGAATGTAAAAAATTCTTTATTTCTCCATAAGTTAATTTATTGTGTTAGTTTATCCAAGGTCATAATTGCAACACATTTAAATATAATATTATGGAATATGAGCTATGTAAACAATTTCATAAGAATTAGAAAATTTATGTTCCAAGCTATTCAGTTTATTTACCAGTGAATTTTATTTTATTTCACTATATTTTTTTTCAATAATTATTTCAAGATATTTTGTAACATGTTCATGTTCTAATGCGGAAATATTAACTTATAATAGTGTGTTATAAAGATTATACATATTTTTACAATATATATTTCTTTAGCTCTGTTGATAAAAGTTTATTATATAAATAAATGATTGTAAAACCAATTTACTTCTGAAAAATTTTTACATTGATTGTTTTCCAGTTCCAATTTAGAAAACAATTATTTTCAATTAAGTTCTCTTGTTTTCATTGCTATACGGCTTAATTATCTTTATATCCTTGTATGAAAAAAATGATGAAATAATCGAGATGTTTTAGAGACCTTTTTTCAGAGTAATTAATTAATTTTTTGCATCAGCTAATTATCCCACCTTGACCTAAAAAAACAGGTATTTTTTTTACTCATAATCTACATTGACGGTGATACCGGCTTTAATTACGGTTCATTATTAAATAAGATATTCAATATTTCTTTTAACTTTAACAATATATTTTTAATTTATTTTTCAGAAATGTTTCAACTAAATAATTTATTATTTTATATGAAATTCTACCAACGGTATTGTACTGGACTGGTTTAATAGAAAATAAATAATATTTATTAGTAATAAAAAATAGGACTATTTTTTTTTTTTTAAGTTTGTGAATATCACCTATCTCTGAAACTTAGCAAATTTTCTAGGATCTCTATTAACTTATCCCATTAACTTAATGTTACGTGGGTGTGGCAAGTGAAATAAATTGTGGGAAATTCACAGAAATAAAAGGCAAAATAAATTGTGGGACCAACACAGAAAAGGGTAGTTCCCAGGCTGGATTTGAATCGGCGCCGCTGCAGTCTAGAGCCAGTCAAAGTTGGAGCTTTAACTCACTCGGCTACAAAGGCCTTTTCCTGCATAATTCACCCCTACGCCTTTTTTTTTATCCGTATACCCCCTTAAATACTAGATCTCAAAAGATTTATACATTTCTTCCCATAGAACTTCTTCCTTCAAAAAATCATGCATCATGCCTATTGGTACATCTTCCTCCTTAACATTAATTATACACATTTCTTCTCGATTATCAATCCTCTGTATATTTAAAAACAATAAGTAACCAAACAAGCTTGCATACACATGTTTGTTTATTATGTTCATTTATTATTTTATATAATTATAATTGTGTTAACAAGATATTTTATAGTTAATTTGGGTTTTATTGTAGGATTTAGTTAGTATTAGTGTTTAATTTAGTTTTATTTATATTATTTTAATTAGTATTTAGTTATTTGAGAAGAAAAATATGTTTTTATATCTGTGTTATAATTAAGTAATAGAGACAGTTGCTAAGGGTCGATAACCGTTGCTAAGGCGTCACCTAGCAACAGGCCGACCATCTTCGTTTTTAAATCAGTTCCTTGTAATTAGTGGGCATGATAGTTTGTAACCAGCTCAGTCTGCGTTCATTTGGTGTTATTTATTGAATATTTTTAAGTGTGTTAACCGACATTACAGTCCAGGACCAGACCCTTTCTGCGTTTCGACTTCAACTAATTTTATTTTGTCTAAATGCCTGTTTCTTTTACTTGTAATCATTGTTTTATTATAACTCTTTTATTTATTTATGTTTAAGTTTTCAAATGTTAGATTAACCAAATAAATGTTTCTATCCGAACCAACTTAGATTTTTTTTGTTTGTTTTTTTAAAGCTTTCCGTCAAAAAGACGTAGTCAATTTGAGGTGGCTTTAACAAATTGTTTTAATTAATTTTGTTCAAATTGACATAATATAGCCAGGCAAATGCTACTAATATTGTTCAAATTATTGTTTTTTGTGATCCAAGAGTTCCAGAGCAGAGATGGATTTTTCATTCCATTTTACATCAATAATTATGCTTGTTACAATACGTAAAGGAACGGAAAACATTTTAAATTTTATTAAACAATTACAAGGAACAAATATATTGCATGGATATACTCGAGTTGTAAAGAAGAAATGCACTTATTATGATGGGTGTGTAATTTTAAACAAACGGGTATGGTATTTTTCCGTGATACTCAAAAAATTTGAAATTTTCAAGACGCACTCGATTAAAATGGTGTTGAAGATTAACTATATATTAATATTAGTTATAATACGGTAGTTTACTATTCCGGATAACTTTTCTTTCTGATAAATATTATGAATGAATTATTATGCAATGTTTTATATACCAGCTGGCAGTATAAAGTACCTTGATAGACACCTGACACTAGCTCGCCACTACCATAAGAAAATAAAGCTGATTAGGACCAAGTCTTACAGGCTTAATCACCTGCTGACCTTTCTCTCCGTCTGACAATACTAATTTACAAAAGTATACTCATACTGGAGAAGGATTCTTCTCTACAAAGAGTGAAATCTGACTACATCAACACGACACTTAGACTACCGACTGTGAGAGAATTCATTGCGTGGAGACAAATCATATTCTTAGATAGCCTTTAACACTGTCGCAGGCTCGACTCAGGACTATTAAGTTACTTGCTACTGTCAACAAGAAAACTGATAAGTCCCGTCATCAGACTTAAGATAGTTTTCTCCATCTATATCCGTTTTATTCCATTTCCTCTGTCCACTCTTAAAACACATCAAATGCAGTAAGCTAGAATTGGTTTCCTTAATTCCTCAACTCCCCTCCCCCTCAATTTCAAACGTTTCTTTATTAGATATGCTAAAACTATGCTCATTTCTTATCCTTCTACTGCAATTGAGTTACATTTTCAGGATTTTTTAATTATTTTTCTACCAACTTAGTTCAAGTCCTTAAAGCAGTTCCACCCTAATTATGTATTTATCATAAGTTTCAGGCAAAGTAAAATGAACATTTTTACATTTAAATATAAAAATGCTTAAGTATTCTTTTTATTTTCATACATTTCTTGAGACTTTTTTTTACTGTAATCAGGTCTATGTTTAAACCACACAACAATTATTTTTATTTCTTTTTTATTGTGTTGGAATAAACTGTAAGATATTTAAAAATGTGAGTATGTTGGAAAAAACCATTCTCGTGGACAAAGATAAACTCTAACTAAAGACATAACTTTAATTTAATTGAATAAATTTAATAAATTTGGTTTATTTCCGCGATGCTTAAATTTTTGAAAACTCCATTGAAAAATTCTAAACGTGGTGTTAGCGACTAATTTAACTCTTAATGCGTCCACAATACCTCAGCGGAAAGAAAAATAACAGGTATGTACAATTTGTATTTCGTATAATTTGTTTTTCGGGAGGGAGGGCTTTTAATAATCAATTAATCAATTTTTGTCATCCTTATCAAATGAGATCTTGGAATAAAAGATTGGACAATATTAAAAAAAAATCTGGAGAGTTGTAGCAGAAGACAAGACAGGACGGCCTGGCGGAAGCTACTAGAGGAGGCCCAGTCTCGTATAGAGGTACAATACTATGTAAGGAAGTACTATTAATAGACCAACGGTTGTTCAAGAAGGTGATTTGGTCAGAATCGCGCTCGACCACTAGATTTTTAATCAATTATGCATAACCACTTTATGGACCCAAGAGGGCTCCTCACTGACTCAATGGTTGCAGTGAAACAAATAATAATTAGCTGCCGCAGCAGGATTCGAGCGCGGGTTCCTACAATTAGTAGTCCTTTGCTTTACCAAACAGCTACCTACGTCCACACAATCATTATTAAATGTTTTTCTAAAGTTCATATTACCTTTGTTGAGAATTTCAATTGCTTGATTTTTATGGCATCACCAAAATGGGTTGAAAAAATACAGATAAAATTGTTATTAGTAGTTCTTGCATTAAAATCGTTTTAGGGAAGAACATTCAGAATTCGTTTAATCTTTTTTTTTTTTTTTAAGACATGCTTCAGTTAAAAATTAGGACTCTAAAATTTCCTGTGATTTTAGAAATACCCTTATAGGAAAAGGAAAGGTATGTAGTATATACGGTACTGTATTTATTTACTTGATTTTTAGGTGCCGTATACAACTCTAGAGTTAGAGGAATCGTATTCTGGATTTCGTGGTTACATTCCTCGATATAGGTTGTTCTCCTTTAGGAACTCAAACAAGTTCTTCGATTTTCTGGCAGTAAGGCTTGACGTTGTCCCCGAAGGCCGAAAGACTTGATTCCAGAGGCGAACAGTGTTCTTGGATATGCTCTATCGTCAGGGTATAGTTACAACTATAACATATCGGTGAAGAATTTCTTACAAGAAGGTGCTTGTGTGTTTATCTTATATGTCCGATCCTGAGTCTGATTATGATGGTTTGTTCACGACGATTTTCAAGAATTGGCGGCAGGGGTGGAGTATGACCAAGTATTGTCTTCATTTTATTTATTTCAGGTACTTGGGACCAAAAACAACACTATGTTTCCTTGCATTGGGTTAGAACCTGTTTATTGTAATTATACAGCGCCAAGGTACAATCAGGCACTAAAAGTAAGCTGCATGCTTCTTTGGCAGCTGTCAGCTGTTCGTTTCCCGCTATATCTGCGTGACTGGGGACCCACAGCAAGTCGACTTTTTTGTGTGTTTTTTTAATTAAAGTTATGATGGAAAAAAAAATGGAGTTGATTTTGAATTGCCTTGAGGCTTGAGTAGGAATCACTACAGATCACAATGGAGAAGCCATTTACTTCATGTCCTAGCGTTAATGACAAATAGATTGCATATAACTCGGAGGAAAACACTGAGAATGTGGGAGAAAGATTAATTATACGGTATTGCATAACTACGCTGCATAATTTATATAGTGAATATAGCTCCATCGGCAATTTACGGAAAAATAAGGCCATTATAGAAAATTTATCATGGATTTTATGTAGAACATATCATTGTAAACAGGAAGAATTTAATGGCGTAGTGATTTTAGTAAATAAATTCTAGTATTAGTTCTAAAATATTTTTTTAGTTTGCTGTTTATTCTAAAAAAGCTCATTTTACGGGAGAGAACATAAATGCTAATCTATGACAAGACAGGCCGGCGGTGGAAGGATACAAAGTTAGAAATTGCGGGAGGATGATGTAACAGGTGTCAGGAACATTCCTTATTTATTATTTAAAGAGCCCTAATCCCCTCTCCATCCACTATCTCCTACTCAAAGGCCCTTTTACCTTCACGGATTATTCAATTTATAAATTTTCATACTTTATACATTTTTTATGAATAAGGTAGCATTTGATGTAAATCTGTTGCAGAAAAATACAAAAACAAAAATCTTAAGATCTTTTTTGTTTATTCGGTAACTCTTCAGATATGGTAAGATGAGAAAAATGAATACAAGTAATTATTTTACGAATTATAGTCTTGTGAATATATCTTAAAACTTTAATGTACCGAGAAATAAGTGCAAACTGATTTCCATCTAGAGTTTAATATGTTAAAATGTTTGAAAAACATGATATTAATAAGTTTACCACTCCCTGTTGGTCCCTAAGTCTTATGCAGCAGATTTGTCAAAATGGGCGCCAAATATTTTAGGTGTATAGCCAATAACTCCAAAAGCAATACAATTAGCAAAAAATAATTATAAATTACTTTATAATGCGTTTAATGTGTTTTAATTAAAACACCAATAGAGTTATTTATTTACAATAATTCTTTAGAAACTGTTTTTTCCCAAACTATTATTTTTTTTCAAGTAACCAGAAACAATATTTTGTAAATTTCTTTAGACCAATATCACGAAAACTTCTATTCTTAGTAAAATATTGAATTTAAAATACTTTAGGATACATTTAACTAGTTTCAAATTGAGTCCTTATTTTCTAAGATACTAATACTTTTTTTCCAAACAACTAAAAATAATATTTTATGAATTTATTATATCAAATTTAGCGCACTTATTCAGCCTCCACTGGCTCATTATCAGTGACGAGGTGAGAGGGCTGCACTGGAGCTTCTTGAAGAGCCCTACTCTTCCCCTTATATGTGGGGGATAGAATGGCCTTTATTCTCAGGTCGAAACTGTAAATATTGTATATAATTTATTTCACATTGTTTGATTATGTTCATTTTATTTATTCTTATGTTAATACCGTAACGAGATTTTATTTATTTACTTTTATTGTCATTTTATTTATTTTTTTCTCTTTTTATTTTTGGTATTCAATTATCAACATTACTCATTTCCGAAGTTGGTGGCAGAATGTAATAATACTTATCAATAAATAAAGTAATTATAATTATTTTATCAAACATCATGGTATCTACTATTGTTAGGAAGATAATCATTATAAACACCTTTATGATTTATTTAACGAGTTTTAAATATAACTGTGATAGACATTTGTACGTCAAATAGTTCCTGATATTCTGATCGATGACTCATTTTAAACTTATGTTATATAATGTTCAAACTTTGTAAAAATATTTTTAAGCTGCGTTGTAGGAATAAGAATACTTAATATTAACAATACTTTATCAAATACTGTAGGAACGTATTATTAATTTACTTATCCAGGAAATTAGATAGGCTAAATCTGTACATCAGAAAATATGAAACGTTAAGTGATAGATTAGGGTTCATCAAGCATTGATATATGGAAATGGGTTTCCAGGTATGAATCTAAATCCATCGTACTAAACTAGCATTAGAAAGCTTATGGCCAATGGAAAATAGAAAATTTAAAAAAACTATAAAAATAAAGACAAAAATATTCTTACTCATATTCAGAATGTCATATTCACAAAACAATATTGATAATAAATAAACGGTCTAAGAAACAAATAAAAATAATTTCATATTGAAAGAAGATAGTTACTGTAGGAAGATAGTTCTGGTGGTGCTCAATAAAATTTTCATAATAGTAAAGAAAACTATTTATTTATAACCAACGTTTCACTCCACTTTGTGGGGCTTCTTCAGGGCTGTCTTAATTTAAAGAAGGATGACAGTTCCGGAAACAAACAACAAACTTTAGTTTTCATCTTTCTTTCAATCAAGACAGCCCTGGCTAAGACATATAAGTGGGGCTATTAAACTATAAGATATAAGTGGGGCTATTAAACTGTAAGATATAAGTGGGGCTATTAAACTATAAGATATAAGTGGGGCGAAACCTTGGTTAACAACAAATATTTTTTCTACTATTGCTGTACCTTTTTGACCGTCACCCGGACTATCTTCCTAGAAAAACAATTTATTCATTTCATCTACTCTAGTAAGAGTTTCATCTATCTACCAGGTCATTCAAAAAGTCCTGTCGTTTTTTGGGGGGAAATTATAAATAAATAAATATTTTCAAATAATCACCTTTATTCATCAAAATATCCACCGTTACAGTCGGTAACCTTCTCCCAACGAGATGGTAAAGCCCAAATTCCTTCCTTAAAAA
>NW_027106627.1:0-499 GCF_000696795.3 Halyomorpha halys
TTAATTATTAAATTTATAATTTTTATTTTTTGATGTGTTTATTTATTTTTGTTTTAAATACAAAAAATAGGTATATTTAAACAATTAAAAATACAATGAAAAAATATTAGTCTGTGTGTAATTTTAACTTAAACACATAAATAATAAAACTAAAAAACAAATTAAGTAATATACTTTAAAAACAATGTGACAAGTGAATAATTTAAAACAATAATACGGTATTTTTTTAAAGAAGCAAAACAATAATATCAAACTATGGTGTTAACGCTATATTTTATAATTAATTTATGTTTTAATAGTATTAAGTTAGTATTTGTGTTGAATTGAGTTACATTTATTTTTATTTATATTATTTTAATTGGAATTCAGTTATCTGAGATGAAAAATATGTATTATATTTGTGAGTTATAATTAAGTAATAGAGAGCTATATCCTATCCAAAACAGAAATTCCATACTAAAACCAGAAACAACAGTTCTTATATTTAAAACAATCCTCA
>NW_027106627.1:1935-10274 GCF_000696795.3 Halyomorpha halys
TTTGTAGGTATCCTTGAAAATGACCTAAGTGGTCGAAACGTTGGAAGGTTTTAAAAAGAATAAAGTTGAGAAAACGGATCAAATTTGTTTTTAAATAAACTAAACCACTCTCAAACAAGAATATATTAATAAAAGTTAATCTAATATTATTATTATTAGAAATAATATAAACAGAAATATAAATGTGGCCAAAATTTTTCATCAGGCTCTGGCCGTAAAGTACCACCAAAATAAACTTCTCCAAAAAGGTTCTCTCAGGCAATATTCGGATGAATCAATTATTACAGACCACACAGTACGCCATAATAAGCCAAACAGCCTCTCTCATCTAAGAAAGAAGAAATCGGAACTTATTGATGTTAATGTTGGATCCCCAACAATAATAATATAAGCTCCACTGTGGGAGTTACCAGGAATTGGTGATATAATTGAAAAAAATATATAAATTGGAAGGTGTTACCACTATTCCAATCATAATATCAACGAATGGTCTCATACCAAAATCAACAGTGGCAGGCATGAATTGTTTGGGGATTACCTACAGACGTGTTTAGAGAGGCTCAACAGTCAGTTCTCTTAGACACTGCACGTATAGTGTGAAAAGATTAAAATATTTAATCAAAGGAAAAATAAATAAAAATATAAAGATGGATTGGAAAATTTATAATTCTCAATATAGTCCAAGAGCCGAGGAGAAAAAAGGCTGTTATTCCACTCCAATTTTTGACTACTTTAATTAAAACTAAGTATAATTACTACTCAAAATGGATGAGTCTGCCAAGTATTGATATGTATCTGTTGTCGGGATGCCAAGATAATTGCTGAAAGCAATTATCCAAATATATATTTATGTTAAATAAAATTAGTTGTGTCCTACCAATTAAAATAACTGGATTCTTTTCCAAGGGCCTATTTTGTGTTTAGCAATTAGCAATTAAATTCTTTTATATTTATAAAATATTATTACCAATAATTATATAATATGATAATATTGGGTAATATAATAGTATATAAACCATATCAAGGAACAAAGTATTTATTTACAGTTGATTGCAATGATATGAATCAAATGACTGAAATGATCCAGATAAATGGTTTGCCATAAAATATTGTTTACATTATGAATTGTTACCTAATGTATCTAAATAGCTTCTGATGTTGATGATTCATGTCGTGATGTGTCTTTGGCGTGGAGTTCCATTTAGGAAGACCCCTTCTTAGGACTTCTTGGAAGTCCATGCTCTTCTCTAACCCGTCTTCTTACTTCTTTCTTCTGCACCTCTCTGTCCCCGTGTTCTCCACTCTGCTTTACTTCTGCCCACACTTGTTGGAATCCTATTTTTCATTATTTGTAAGTTACAACTCCCAATAGGGTAGCATCTCTTCTAGCCCTGTGAGGAGATGGGAAACAAGTGCCGATCACACAGTATTTTTACCTATACTTTTTACCTTCTCCTTCGACAAGTGGTACCAATTAACCAGGTGTGAAAACAGGTGTCTCTGTGTGTGTAGACAAATATCCGGGAGGACTGGTATCTGTGCAAAGGTGGCTAAATTATTTCACAACATTTATCATATTCTTGTTGTGAAAATTATCAAAACCTCGATATATAGCAGTGCAGATAGAGGGGATAAAAAATCGCGACTGTATCAAAACGTTAAAAAAATGCACCACTTTAAAACTACAACACTAGACAACTTAAGAGAACATAATTTGTTTTGTTTTTTTAAATTTATTTATTGATATTTACAACTGTACATAAATACATCAAGTAAATTTGAGGAAATCGTGATTGTATGGCACAAGCATGTAGAGAAACTACCCTATGGTAACACTCTAAAAACATTTTTACAATATAAGGTCTCGAGGCCATCTTCTTTTCAGATGCCTAGGAGATTGTTCGGAATAAAAGAGGAAGCGAGATTAGAAACTAATGGGTTTGAGTGGTTAGGGAGTTTGTAATGGAAGGATTGCAGAACATAATTTAAAGTAGAGTTTATCTGCTCAAATATGAGCCCTAATATAGCTTACGTTCAATAGTTCCCGAGATATATCTTTTTAAAAGATTTGCCAAAAGAATTTACTATCTTTTTTCTCTTTTTGGGATCTCGTACTAATACAAATATAGAGTTGGGTTAAAATAATTTCAGCTTTTTACTGGATTTTTTTTAAACAGATCTCAATATAATCAGTACAAAGAATTTTATTTTAACTTGATATAATGAACGACAGAATTTTTATGTTTCCAATAAAATGGCTTGAGTACTAAAAATGCTAATTATATTTAATAAATATCTGTACCTCTTAAGTGAATGATTGTGTAATTCCTAAATATTTTTATTTTACTGTTACCACGTTTAGTCAAGATTAACTCAAAGAACAATTGTAAGAAAAGTTTCAAACTAAAACATACTGCTCCCCTGGAAATATAATTTAGTTTTTTTTATTTATTTAATGTAATTTACAATTGTACAAAATAACAAAATAACTAAATATGTTGTATGTTTCTTATACACTTGAAAATCTTGGGAAGGTACCACCCATCGGTGGTACTTCAGTCATTAATTTAAATTAGAAGGTCCCGTGGCCAACTTCTTTTCAGACGTCTCGGAGGATTTTCAGGGATTGTTAAGGATGAAAGATTAAGAATTAATGGGTTAGGATGGTTAAGGAGTTCGGAATGAAAAGACGCATGTCTGTTTTTGGCCAATTCTTCAACGAATGGGATGTTAAGGTATTTGGGAATGAATTTATTTGTAACGTTATAAGAAGCATCAAGGATTTTACGTAGGATTTTGGATTGTAAGGATTGCATGCGGGAGGAATTTGATGGGTTGGTGGAGCTCCAGAGCTCAATTCCATATGTCCAAATTGGATTGATTATCGTAGTGTATACTAATTTTTTGTAGTGAATAGGAAGTTTAGAGCGTTTGTCAAGTAAGTTTTCTAGCAATCGGAATCTACGAGCAGTTTCTTGTCGTTTCAGTCTTGTGTGTGGATTCCAAGTAAGTCTCTTGTCAAGATGGAGTCCTAAGTATCGAATCTGTTCAACGGGCAAATATAATGAAATGTTATTATAATTACTTAAATCAATGGGGATCTACATTACAATAATAAGGCCTGGACATTCGGAGTTGAGCTTTGGGGCTCCACTAAACCTTCGAATTCCACCCGTATCCAATCCTTAAAATCAAATGCTACTTACTTTATCACAAATAAAATCATCCATAAGGAACTTAATGTTCCTTATGTAACCGTTGTAGCCCGAAACCAGATAACAATCCTATTTTTGTAAATTGTCTAACCACTCGAACCCATTAGTGTTTAACCTTGCAATGAAGAGGAACCACTCCGGACAATCCTCCGAGGTGTCTGAAACCTGAGACCTTATATCGTAAAAGCAATGCTTGCACATACCATTATGATCTTACTTCAAATTTACTTTATGTATTTTATGCACAGTTGTAAATATCAGTAAATAAATAAAACAAAATCTCTGGGATACAGTTCTGTTTTACCCAGAGGTATTGATAATTTCCTAAAACAATGAAATTTTTTTTTTAAAAAAATTGATATCCTTATAACACTTATTATATAATGGTAATTCCCCTGATTTTTTCCTTTATAGAAAATTGATATTTATTCTTAAACTTAATGCGTAGTTTAAGAATAAATATCACTTTAAAAAAAAATTCAAGTACTATTATTGTTATGGTATGGCGTCATTTCATCATAAAATCTTTTTATAAAGAGTCCAAAACAGATTTTTATCCGTGTGTTAAAACTAAAAACATTTGGCTAAAGCTGACTGAAAGGGATCCAAAATTATTATCGAATCTAAATAATTCATAATATTATTGCGAAGACCAATTCGATGTAAGTATAATGCAAGGTACAAATCTTCAGTTCCATTAGAGGTTATATTTATTCCGAAGGACTAAGATATAGAAGGAAGGGAAAAGGATATAGAGAATTATGCTCGATACAAAATAATGAGTTCAGTGAAAGAATAACAATGAAACCAGACTGAAGACCATATAGATTTGATTGTCACTCTGATAGAACACGGATGTACACACCTCCTGAGTAGCAATCTGCCTTCAGTAAAAGACACAGGCTTTCTTTGATTGAAGAGGTTCCAAATAATTCAGATGGGAGTTTAGCTGGGGTGTCATCATCACTAAAATGTGCAAAACAGAAATCTTGGTGTTGGCGCAAAGATTTCGTTCAATTCTAGGCAACTTTGTACTTTCTGCTTTCATAAAATCGTATTTGATGGTTGTTTTTGGGGAAAAAAATTACAAATGACATTACAAATGAAATCATCGTGGCGGTAATAATTTAAATAGTAAAAAAGGGTTGAAAAAACACAATTAATATAAATTATTTCCTATTGATACGTATAAATAAAGATATGAAGGATAGTACAAATGCCTTTGTGTGATTTAGCAACATCTGCGGTGATACCTGATCCCGGGGATAACAAGAGTCAGAAAAGAGGATCGACACCTGTAAATGCAAAGACACCTTTTCCAGTGGTATCATAGATAAAAGATGTCTAAGGATCAAAAACTGATAAATGAATGTCAATAAGGATGTAGTCCCACCTCTTCTCAGAGTCTTGGGAGGACTTTGGGGTAGGGGTGAATCTTGAATTATCCAATGAGTTGGCAGGGTTCGTGAGGTGTGACACCCCTTTACGACCAAATGGAAGGGAGGAGGACTCAGCAGCGACAACAGAAAAAAAGATTTGTGACTCAGAACTTGCTGAAGAAAACGGAATGGGAATCGACGATGGAGAAGTCCTCTATAAAGAGGAGAAGAAAGATGGGCTCTTCAAATCTGGAACTCCACGGCTGTCATCAACTCTCACGGCATTCACCATCCATTCAGCTACTCTTAGATATGTTTGGTATTAATTTATTTTGTAAAAATGTTTCATGGAAAACAACTTATCTGGATCATTATATATTTTTTTAAAATTATTTATTTAATGTAATTTACAACTATACAATAGGTAAATATGTAGTATCTTTCATATACACTTGAAAATCTTGGGAAGGAACCACCCATTGGTGGTACTTCAAACATTAATTTAAATTAGAAGGTCCCGTGGCCATCTTCTTTTCAGACGCCTCGGAGGATTATCAGGGATTGTTGAGGATGAAAGATTAAGAATTAATGGGTTAGGATGGTTATGGAGTTTGGAATGAAAAGACGCATATCTGTTTTAGGCCAAATCTGCAACGAATGGGATGTTAAGGTCTTTATTATATAATTTAATTTTATAATGTTGCAATCATGCAAATACTACTATACTAGTATACTATATATGAATACTTATATATTACTATAATGTTATGTTTTTGCCAATAAATAAATAGGAGGTTAGAAAAAAAAATAAAAAATTGTTTTTGCCAGCAAAAATATAACATTGAACTTTTGATTTTAAAAAGCAAAACACTAATTCTATTTTTTACTATCGTCTCCAAGGCTTTTTGAAATATCTGGGTTTAATCCTAAGCTATTGAGTTGTGGTGCGAAATATGCGAATTTTTGGAAAATAGGGCTAATTGTCGAATGTTTATTGCAATACTGGCAGTTCGGAGGCTTTTCTTTTGAAATAAGAAAGGATTGGGTGAGCCTCGTGTGACCTATTCTCAGAATAGTCAGTACAACCTCCTCTATTCGGCATTTGCGGCTGGAGGTACCCCAGTAATAGGTAATAATTTTCAGTTTGCTCCTTAGGCTTTAATTCCACAAAGATTGCCATTTAACTCTGGTTTCCTTTTCAAGAGGTTTGCTAATTTTATAATGGAGTTAAAATTGCTCTACCCCGTCCGTCGCGTGATCAGCCAGTTCATTCCCTGCGATTCCTAGATGACCTGGAACCCATATATTTGTAAATGACACACCCATATTCTGTAGAGTGTTAAAGTAAAAATGAATTCAGGCAATTTTCGGATGCTCTGGCCATATACAATCTAACCCTTTTAACGAGCTTAATGAGTCTGTAATTATTGTTATGTTGTTGTGGTTCAAAGACAAATAGAAGTAAAGTGATGCTGCTATTCCATTTAGTTCGGCAATAAATATGTGGCATATAGGTTCTGGAGTTTAATTGTGTACGTTAAGTTATTAGTTATATTGAGTCATTCACAACAGGTATTTTAAATTAAATATACAGGACTATTAAATTAAAACGTTTTGGCTCGTTTTCTGGAACCGCTCTTTTGTAAAGTTAGTTTATTAGTCAATGTTACATAGTTTGATATGTTTTTGATTAAAATTGGAAAATATACAAAATCGATACTATGAATTAATTGGTTCTATCCAGTCAGTCGATTTATAGCAAAGGTTATTACCACATCCCTGGCAGGTGTGCTTTACACATGTAATTTCAGTTTTGTATGAATTTTCGTTTTTGAACTAGGCTCTTGGTTATTTGGATTAATATTTCAAAACGTATATTTCCTTTAAAAAAATTTCGAAATTTTTCATTAATGTAATACATCCCCTTAATATATTTTCCATAAATATGTTAGCAAAAGTAATAAAAGTATAAGTTAACAACCACTTCAGAACATATTAGAACACGAACATGTTTAACATTGTACTCGGACTTAATTGGTTTAGAGCTTGTATATGCTGTTAGCATTCATCGATCTCAAGTCATAACGAAGTTAAAGTGGGAGATATTAAGTTTAAAGTTAGCTTAACACATGTGTCCAAAGAGGTTAACTCGATTACTGTTGCAAATTACACTATCGAATCCGATCGATATTTAAAGTTTAACTAGAGTAAAGTGAACTATGCTTCGGAGCTCTTACCAATAATCGATTTATATTGCGGCTTATAACAAAAAAATTACATTTTATGTACGTTACGAAATTTAAACTTATATCTTACTGTTCTTTGGCCAAAGTATAGCAGTCCTCATCAAAATATATAAAAAAAAAATTCGGTTTATGAAATTTTGTAAAAAAATTTTTGAACCGTACTGGAGAAAATGATAAAATAAAAAAAGTATAAAATCAATTATATAAAGTGCCACTCAGTTTAATCGATTTTGGTAAAAATGTGACAGGCATGAACCTACCTTAGATACAAAATTTTATATATATATATATATTTAGCTAAACTGACCAAATATACAGGCCATTCTAGGTGACTTTAAAACGTGCATTTTCGTTGATAACTAGGATTCTAAATTTCCTGCGAATACAATAAACCCTGCTACATGTAAATGAGTGATTCTGACTGAATTTAGACAATCTACATTTTAAACAAATTTATGTCAACTGATTTTAAAATATGAAATACCAGTGCGTACATATTGAGCCCACAATCATGATGGGTGTTACAGATGAAATGAAATGAAATAGACTTTTATTTACCCAATAAATTAAAATCATTACAAAACACAATATAAACTTTTACAGAAGATAGAGAGGAAAAAAAAAATTAGTTGGCAAAACTTTAACTTCTATCAATTTTCTTTCCATCATTCTGTATCCTTTCCTGCATAGGCCTTCCCTTTCGGGGACTTCCCGGGGTGACCAGCTCTATTGGGAGGCGAGTTCTTTCCATTTCTCCTTCCAGACATTCCTGTCTCTAGCATCTCTCTTGAACATATCGCTCCATATTTTCTTTTAACGTCCTCTTCTTATTTGAAGTTCGTATAGAGTCCATTCTCTGGCAATTTTTGACCATCTGTCATCTTCGCATCGAAGGAGATGCCCCGCCCATATCCATTTCCTCAATCTTGTTATCATCAGTTTGTCAGTGAGTCCTATTTCTATCTAGGTCCAAACATTTTTTATTTGATCTCTAATCCTCACATTCACAATGCTTGTTCCAATATTATTTTACCACACCTGTAATTTCCTCTCCTGAGCTGTAGTCGGTGACCACGCTTGGCATCCATAAGTGACCTCTGGGGTAATGAAACTATCTAAGACCTGGCTGTTACAGATAGGGTAGGATAATTACTCTCTCCAAGGTGAGCTAAAAGAATTTTAAAAAAGTTCAGTTATCGAATCACTTACTACGCACTAAGCATATCTCGACAAGGTTAAGAAAGCTGATTAAAAAAAAAAATTCATTCCAAACTCCTTAACCATCCTAACCCATTAATTCTTAATCTTTCATCCTTAACAATCCCTGATAATCTTCCGAGACATCTGAAAAGAAGATGGGCACGGGACCTTCTGATTTAAATTGTTTGAAGTATCACCAATGGGTGGTTCCTTCCCAAGATTTTAAGAGTATATGAAAAATACAACATATTTAATTATTGTATTATTTTGTACAGTTGTAAATTACATTAAATAAATTT
>NW_027106627.1:11792-13794 GCF_000696795.3 Halyomorpha halys
GGATACGAGAGGAATTCGAAGGTTTAGTGGAGCCCCAAAGCCCAACTCCGTATGTCCAGATGGGTCTTATTATTGTCATGGAGATGAGTTAGAAGTGAAGACCGTGAGAATATGTTCAAATTACTTGTTCAAAGAACTTGCTCAAAATTTCGCATAAGTAAAATATTTTAGTACACTAAAAAAAAATAAATGAAAATAGTTCCTTAACACCAAGTCCCTCTAAAGAACTGAGGGTGAGATATCTGTAAAAATGACTAAAGTATGAAAATATTAGTATATATAAACATTGTAACGTGAAAATAAAATTTCCAAGAAACTCTAAAGCTTAAGAACAATGAAGCTAAACTTTCAAAAGAGTGAAAGAGTTTTCTTTCTCACAAAATGAGAAAAATGGGGAGGGGGGAGACCCTCATAAATAATTAATTTAAAGTCTTTTAATAAAAATTGTTTCATTGTTAGAAAATGTACGGTACTAGAGTATAATTAACAACACCAAATAGAATTTTAATATTTATTTTTTTTAATTTTGAACCTTTATAATAACAGATATCAATTAATATTAAACTCTTTATAACATATCGCTGCTCTAAAAAGAAAAATTTTTGATTTTATTTTGAATGGACGTATTTCAAAGATAGTACCGACTACTTTCTTCCTTGAACTCATCCTACAGATTTACCTAAAGCAATTAGAGTTAGAGTTACCTTAGACCCAAATGAAAAAAAAAAAATCTTTTTCAGATATGCCACAAGCAAAGCCAAGGAGCGATAATTCCATTTTGAGTCGATAAGTTTTTCGCAATAAATTTTAATTAAACAGATTTTGATTTTACAAGCTTTTTAATCACTATAATTTTATAGGAGTTATTTTAATGAATTTAATAATATCTGTGATATTTTATTCTTAGTTTATTTTAATTAAAACAGCATAAGATATATTACGCTGTAAGTAGTCAGCAAAAACGCCTTACACATGAGAATATTTCAAATAAATGTAATAATTATTGCGGTCATTATTATTATGAAATAAAAAGTTCTAGAAAAAAAAATCCTTACAATATATATGTACCAGATGCCCTCCTGTGCACACTAAATATTACCTATCCCAACGATCATCATTGATTTATGTGCTACAGTTTTATGAGGTTTTAATAAAATATTGCTTTTTCTTATTTTAACAATTTATAATAATTGGGAAATATATTTGAGTTTATTAGGAGATAGTGACTAATTTATATTTTATCACTTTATATACATATATATTTTATGTGATCTGCTCTATTTCAAATTTTCAATGAAATCTTAAATAACTATTTTTTGAGTATCTAATAATTAAGGGACGTGACGGCCGTGCGGGTTGGGGGGCAGGTCCCAGTGGACTCTGTGGTTCGATTCCCATCTGGGGAAGTTAACATTTATTTTTCCGTGGTCCCGCAAAATGAATCTTGACACTCCCACCTTGGTTAGTACGCGCCAGTTACCGCCAGGAGTTGTCAAATATGACCAGAAGGCTCACTTGTCGGACATGCCTCCCCCCTCCACCAAATACCAATACCAATCTAATAATTAATAGAAAACTAAGGTGAATTTCTTTGAAAATAATGATTTGTTCATATCTTATCATTCTATGTATCCTGTTAATCAACAGGTATACATTTTTTTATCCCTCTTTTTCGTAAAAATACTAAATGATAACACTCCTGGAATGGTTTTTTTTATCCATTTTTATTAGAATTTGTTATCCTCTTTCTGGCCATTTCTGAAAAATGATGGGATTATCTACAGGTTATAACCCTATTCTAATCATGATGTGATGAGAAGGAAGTGATCATGCTCTCATTTTGAAAGGCTGTCACGTTGTTTGTCAAAAAGTCGACGGTCAAGGCAATGCCTCAAACTCCCTCGGCTAAAGCCCCCCGGTGGATGATTGCCATCAATACCATTAGGTATAACAATAGTTATATAAAATATGTAATTATGATAAATTAGTTTTTAAAAAAAAA
>NW_027106627.1:19117-23961 GCF_000696795.3 Halyomorpha halys
CTGGATCACGCAGTAAAAATAAATATTAAAAAAAAAATTATGTCATATTATATTTATAGTTCAGTAACTATGCATTACTTCCAAAACATTCATAATTTTCCCTTTAATCACCAATTTAAATCGAAATGACAAAAGGTAATTTTGAGTTCCGAAGATCATCTTGCAATGATCTGTAACTTTTCTAATATGAAAAATAAAAATAATGCCAGTATTATGGAAATATAATATTATATAGGTAAGAAGATATAAGATTAGACATATATAATTGTATAAGATTAGACATTACTTATATATATTATCTTTTACATATATCCTTACCTCTATATTATTATATTTTATGTTTCATTTTATTCATTCTACTATCTATCTGCATGGTTATAATGTCATTTTATATACAATTTATTGTTGTATATATTTTCAAATTTTGTTGGTTTATTTATTTATTTTAAGTTTTATGTTTTCTGAATGATGGTTGTTATCCCTTTTTTTGTTGCACTGAAATTCAGTTCCGCTGTTCGAAACGACGGCACGTATAAATATTGTTTTGTTTATTTTCTGACCGTACACCCCAATCATCTTCTCCACACATTAATCTACGGTCAACTATTAACACTTTAATATCTCTTATACATACTTAATATATTTTTTAAGTATGTAAAAAATATAGGAAAATTCTTGTAGGATATTTAAAGCTCTTTTATTTTTTACATGAGGTTACGACCAATTATCTTAGAGGTATAAAATATGACCGTCTCTTCCCTACTATCTTTTCTTCGGTATAAATATCCTTAGAATTTTAATATGCTCACTTCCTAAGCTGTTCTTATAAATCCTTGAAGTAAATTCTGACCGTAGTGTCTTTTTCCTCTACACCTTGTCTTTCACCTCTCTTGTAATCATTCAGTGACTGTTGTAAGTGTTGTATCCAATTTTTTATAAGATGTGTATTCTCATAATCACTACAGCATATTTTCTAAATACCATTATTTTTATCAATACTCTTAAATATTATTTGTTTTTTAATTATTTTTTTTTAAATTATAGGTACATTACACGTACACGTATATACATATGTGTGTAATAACTTAATTGTTACCTTTGATTCATTTATCGAACAAGTCGGCTAATCAACAAGGAAGTGCGTTGATGAGGCCTCGTCTTATAAAGCTGTTAGCAATTTGTCTTCCTTGTTCTCAAAGGGAGAACTTCCATCTTCCCATATTAGGCCGTTGTCGGTGAAACCGATGGAATTTCATATAAGAGAAGCATTTACTGTTACCATCATTCGTTTTCAATAATAAATAACTAGAAATATTTACAGGAACATATATATTGCAATTACCTACCCTTGGCGGACTGTAGCAGAGGCCAGATGTGCAAATCGATTCCTAATCGAAGCAGAGGCTGAAGGCTGCTTATTGTTTCATATCTCTACATCTGTCGGTGTGACCCCTCCCCTTTCCTGGCCTCCAACGGTACTCATTCACAGGGGGGGTATAGCAAAAAAATACCGTTCTTGATAGCATTGCGCAAATAAAAATAAATAATAAGACAACAATTATAGTAAACTGAATAAAATATATAATGTATTAATATTATCTTTTTTTTAATTTCGAAATATTACATTCTGTCATATTTTTATACAATGGTCATATGGTTCAAACAGCTCATTCACGCCATATTTAGAAATATTAATGAATTAAATGGTAGAAAAATAATAAATAAAAAAAAATGTGGTGGCAAGATTATTATTAATAGATCAACGTCTTCAGCGGCACTAGTCGACGTCAGCAAAGAGACGTTTGAAATGTGTTTGCCACTGTCGAAATTATTATCAACATTTTTATTTCCATAGTATATTTCTTTTAAATAAAAATAGATTTATAATTCATTTAATGTTTCATTATTATACATTTGTTTTAGTGGCAAACCCATTTGAAACCTCTCGCCATATGATCAAATAATGATAATTAACAATGACAAACTAGGTGTTTTTTTTTTTCGTTGTAAAAACAAAACTAAATATTTCTGTTAATAATAATTATGAATGTTTTGTTATATATGTCAAGTGTAAATATTGTTGTGTTGACAAATAAAAAACGAAACTAAAGAGTCATCTTTATCGTTACAACTGGATCACGCAGTAAAAATAAATATTAAAAAAACATTAACACGATCATTCCTATTTACATTCAGCCAGGGGAACTTCCAAGCGCTCTCCTCCCTCCACTTGTGGAGTGAAGAACAGGACTCGGAAGATCACGGTGCTTCTCTCTCAACATTACTGGCAATAAAAGCCAGTGGAGGATGGGTAAGAACGCTAGCTGCAGAGCTCAAGAATTCAGTGGAGAATCTGGTCATTGCTAGAAATATAACTATTTTTAATAGGCCTCTGGGCCACTGTCGATTCAACCTTCGTGGAGGATTATTGGGATGTGAAAAGCTGGGTAGGGATAAGGCCATGTGATTAGGATGATGCGTTAGTTACTCATGGAATGTGGTGAATTTGGATTTAATAAAGTTGAATATAAATGGTCAATGTGACCATTTAACAAGACGGGCACATGGTCATAATGTAGAATATTGTCGGTTACATAATAAGGAAGATCGACTATTGTTCAAAAGACTTTTTGCTGTAAGGATTGAACGCATTTGACAGTTCCAGTTCATTAGTTTAAATAGATTTTATTGTTATTTTATATAATAAAGTAATGAAAGTAATAATGAAAAATATGATTTTCTACTAGCATTCTATATGATTGTCCAAATCGTTGGTTGTGTTCTTGTCTTTTAAGTCTAGAATGTTTGATCGAGTCTTGTACCCAGGACTGCTATACAAGATCCGTAAATTTCTACCCCCCTACATACTTCCTCATTACCCGTTCTTATCTCTCCGACAGATTATTTCAAATAAATCACAACAGTGCTTATTCATCTCTATTCCGTCAGTCTGCTGGTATATCTCAGGGTAGTATCCTTGGTCCTATCCATTATACAGTTTTCACAGCTGACATCCCAAGCCATCCTGACACTACCCTCACCATGTATGCCGATGACACATGTCTATTGTCAGTGAACAATGATCCTTACATTGTATCCCAAACCCTCCAATCCCACATCACAACCCTTGAAGAATGGTGCCAAAATTGGATGATTAAAATTAATTCCAATAAAAAATAAATTCCACCACATCACATTTACCCTTCATCGTAAACCCATGACTTCTAGTCCTACAGTATCCTTTAATAATACCCCTCTTATTCCTGTCGAACAGATCCGTTACTTAGGACTACATCTGGACAAACGACTGACATGGAATCCTCATACAATACTAAAAAGACAAGAAACTGGTCGTCGATTCCTACTATTACAACATTTACTAGACAAACGGTCTAAATTGCCAATCTATTACAAAAGACTGATCTACATGACTATTATAAGGCCTATCTGGACATTCAGAGTTGAGCTTTGGGGCTCCACTAAACCATCAAATTTCTCCCGAATCAATCAACCATTCAAGTCATCCATCAGAACCTCAATGTTCCATATGTTGCCGATTTGGCCAGAACCAGATACCATTCCTTTCATGATAAACGTCTCAACCACCCAAATCCACATGTTTCTAACCTGGCTTCTCCTTCATTACCTAATAATACTCCTAGGCGTCTGTTCTCCTCTAGAAATGTTATTGGAGTTCTATCAGTGGGTAGATTCTTCACACGTTTGTATCATGTCACTATGTCACCTACAGCAAATTTACTTGTTTTATATATTTGTATACAGTTGTAAATAACAATAAATAAAAAATAAGTCTATAATGTGGATTGCTCGTTAGTTTTCTGTCTTAGAAAAAACCAAGATACCGCAATGTATCTGAGAAAGCTGTTGCAATGGAATTAAAGTGAACTGGCGGACAGGATCTGCGTCGGAGGGTGAAGGTAAAATGTTTGCAATGCAAAAAAAAAAAGTAAATGCGTTCAAATGCAAAGTTTGCATTTGAACGCATTTACTTTTTTTTCGTCAATTGTTAAACCTGTCTTCCATAAAGGAGATCCGCCCTTGTAGGTTTTCGGTTGCTGTTTTAGGATCTGAGAATGCTAAAATGATAGCGGTATTAACAATAAATGCTGCCAAGGAGGTTTCGGGATGAAGGGGAATATCTGCGGTAAAGAGAACGTGGAAAACAGGACCCAAAACTACCTTATTGGACACCGGTCTCATTAGGATAACAGTCCGAGACTGCTATCTCACAGCAAAAGTGAAAGAAGCGGTCGGAGAGGTAGGATCGGAGGACGAGGTATAAGGACTGAAGTAGATGGACTTGAAGATCCATCCCGCAAAAGCCTTAGCAATGTCCAGAAATGCACCCAAACAGTGTTGTTTACACTTCAGTACTGCAGAAATATGGCCAGCAACACGAAGTCCTTGCTTCAACAGTAGAATGTTGAAAGCGAAATCCAATGTGATGGGTTAGAAGATTCTATCGAGGATAGGATTCTTTTAAGATGCATCTTTTAAAACATGTACAGATTGCTCACCTGGTCCAGATGGTATAACGTATTCAATGATAAAACATCTAAATTTCGGAACTAAAACACTATTACTAAATTTTTTCAGCAGAGTGTATTTTTCTGACTCGTTTCCCCCTGACTGGCAAACGTCTATAATAATACCAATAGTTAAAAATGGAAAGTCCAAAAATCTATCGGATAACTATCGTCCCATTGCTTTTACAAACACTCTGTGCAAATTACTAGAAAGGATGTCTCAACAAGATTACAATGGTGCATAGAAAATAAAAATGTACTTCCCGAATGGCTAAGCGGTTTTAGGAAAGGAAGAAG
>NW_027106627.1:28815-29269 GCF_000696795.3 Halyomorpha halys
TCATCTTTCCACACGGTCAATCAACATCTTCCAATAATCAAATCTTCGCACATAATGCACTAAACACTCGTCTTTCCTTTCCTAACTGATGCTTACAATATATTGCTCACCCAAATCTCACTCCATTTCCAAAAGCAATATCCTCCACAGGTAGAACCATAGCGGTTACCAATCTCAACTGTCAAAAATAATTACTTCAGCCGCAGTTTACCCCCAATTATCACTTTAAAAAAGTTCAATCAATTTAAAACTAACCGCCACGATTGGAACTTCATTTTGACAGATGGTTCCAAAACAGTCAAAGGAGTAGGCATCTTATTCTCGTTACAACCATATTCTTCGGTGTACACTGCAGAACTTTTCGGAATCAATCGCGCAGTTTGCAATATCCCTCTAAACTGCCCCCGCTCGGTCATCTGTTCTGACTCGGAATCTGCCCTCAAATCTTTACAAG
>NW_027106627.1:31604-32265 GCF_000696795.3 Halyomorpha halys
GTACTAACTTTGTAAATTCAGTGTAAATGACCCTAGTGGTCGAAACACTTAAATAAATAAATAAGATGCATCTTCTCAAAGTTTCTGGAAAGGATGGTAAGAGGGCTTATTGGTTTTTAAGATGTTATGTTGAAGGAAGATTAATGATCTTAATAAAAAATAAAAAAGTTTAAAATTGTATATATACAAAAATATCATAATTAATCAAATTGTCTAAAAGAATAAGAAAAAAAACTAACTTAATCCGACCAGTTAACAATAAATCTAGCTGTTACCAGTTATGTTACTATAGTTACCGTCTTATCACTTCATCTATATATTATTTGATATCAATATTTCAACTGTGTTCGTTTAATGTTTATACCTCCTTAAATATACCAATAGCGAAACATTGACAGGTCTGCTAGTTAGAATAATTAACTAGAATAAATAGCATTACGTTTTTATTTTATTTTGGATGCAGCCGAAAAAAAAAACCCTTATTAAAATCATTATTCAAAGAGAAATTATAAAGTAACCGAAAGCAAACACCTAATGACTAACGAGAATTCGAAACTCGGGGTTTGGGAATGGAAAAAGATGACGACAGTGCTTAATCAATATTACTGATATGTTTTATTTTTCCAAAAAAAATATTTCTGATTATTTGTCTTATTATATA
>NW_027106627.1:32765-42448 GCF_000696795.3 Halyomorpha halys
AAGCTCAACTCCGTATGTCCAGTATGGGCCTTATTATTGTCATGTAGATCAGTCTTTTGTAATGAGTTGGAAGTTTAGACCGTTTGTCTAGTAAGTGCTGAAATAGTCGGAATCTGCGTCCAGTTTCCTGTCTTTTCAGTCTTGTGTGAGGATCCAGGTTAGTCGTTTGTCAAGATGTAGTCCAAGATAACGAATCTGTTCTACAAGGGTAAGAGCCACATTATTAAAGTATACTTTTACTGTACGGCAATCGGCAGGTTTACGAGGAAGAGTAAATGTGATTCAATGGGATTTGTTGGGATTTATTTTTATCCTCTTTATGGACAATTTAAACGTTACTTTATTATTTACTCCACTTTTGCTCACGTAATTGATGATGTATATAAATACCTATGTTATTAATTTCTACCTAAATCTAGTGGTTGAGAGTTAACCTAACCCAACAACTCGTTTCACAACCACTATTCTAGAAAGAGGCAAGTAATGAACCCAAGACATTTTATAGGTTGTTTATTGATACATGTTTTCTTATTATAGTTTACTTATAACATTAAAATTTTAAATAATTACCTTTAATTTATTAATGTTATCCAGTTCATTCCATAGACAGTCCCTTCAATACCGGGCTTAGGAAACACCTGGGAACTAAGATTACCCGCTGGCTGAGATGTGAGTGCAGTAATTCCATAGGACGTGTTAATATATATGCAAATCTCTGGGGAGATGGCAGGCCCTCGAGTAATTAAATACAAATCTGATTTATGTCACTCTTGGCACTGCCTTTCTCTCCCAGGCTACCTCTTCATTAGGGAAAGTGTTGTCTTTCAAGAGAGGGGAATGGGAGAACAGCATAACTTCGATGGCGATAGATAGAGGATGAATGGGTATTAGTCCAACAGCCTAAGGAATAAAAATTAAAAAAAGTTATTTCATCCTATTGTGTTTATTACTTTTATGAAACTATATATAGTTACTAATAAAAATTGATGAATTGTCAAAAAAATGTCAAATGCTCCAAAACTTTGCAAAAAATTAAATTTTTATACTCAGATCCTTTAAAATTACCGATATTAATAAAGCATTTAAGAGGCATAATTTATATTAACTGGCTAATAAACGATAACTAATAGAACTGTTTAGGGTCTCTAGTTCTCAAGTTTTTCTCTAAAAACGAAAAATTAATATAAGTGAATATATTTTGGCAAATATCGAGAAAACTATTACTCGACGACGTACATGTGCCTAATGGCTTTTCATAAAAGATTAGAATTAGCAGTTTCTATGATATTCACCAAAATAAATAAATTCATAAAATGTTTATTTATCATTGTTTGGAAATAACATTAACTATATGCAAAACAATATTTTAGGGACTATTATACGTACAGATGTCTAATTAATTACTCACTCTTTAATTTGAGGTAGTTAAATTTACTATAATGTGGTTGATAACGCTTATCTTTGTAAAAAAAAAAATCATGATATTTTCCAAAATAAATTAAAAAAAAGTGATTTTACGTTATTTGGAAAAAAAAATATAGCTTTCTGATGAGATGTATCTCAAGAAATATTGAACGTAAAGAGCTCATGTTTTATAATTATATTTTATATTTTAGGAAATTTTCTCTACTTACAATAATTTACTATATTTCAATATTATTAACTGATAAATGAAACTGGATGAAAATCTTAGATTTTTCCCCAAAAAATAAATGAATACTTCAAAATTTAATTTTTATTGGCATTATTTTATTCCCTGTCCAGTCTAGGTAAAAATTAAAACATTTTTAACAAAAAAAAGAAGAGTTATTTTTTTTTTACTTGAAAGAGCACAAAAATAAATTATTTGTAATACTGCTAGTCACCATTTTTTATTCCTCCTTAACATGAATCATCAATTTGGCTCTTAACTGTATATAGTTTTTATTAGCATAATAAGAAACTGAAGTAAATTAACTTTTTTCCCCACTTGGGCCCAAGAGGAAAAAAAAAAAGTTAATAAATACATTTTTTTTTTCTCATTTTAATTTTTTTCTCCATTATTTAAAGTCATCTTTAAAGTAGAAAGTTCTTGAATTAACTTTTTTAGAAAAAAATATCGATGAAATACTGACTATATGACCTAATTTCAGGACTATTAGAAATGACATTCCCAAACTTTGCGAAACTGTGGATCCCTATACAGTATCCAGATTTGCAAAGGCAATTGGCCTGTTTTGAGCAGAGGAGGGACGGCGTACAATAGGCCCTCTGAGGCCGCGGTGCTTCTTGGCCGGTTTAAAAAAAAAAAAAAAAAAAAATGACATTATTCAAATCGGATCAACTCGATTTTTATTAATAGTGAAAAGGGAATTAATACACACTATAAAAGGATTTCATAATAAAGGAGGTAGGAGAATTTTTTTTCAGGTTTGAAAACACATTTAGAGGTATCATATGCCGTTGGAAACCCAAAGATTTTAGAAAATATCTATGGCTTACTTCCCAATCGTGTTAAGAATATTTCCAATATCTAGAGGAAAAATACAATTAAGTATTTTCTTAATCTCTCTTTAAGTAAAATAACAACTTTTCAATAATTTTCTAAAAATAGAGAACCTTTAATGGTATGTTACGTAAAGCTAGTGAAAATGTTCTTGCCATCATAGTGAAATAAGCCATCAATATAATAGTACAAGAGCCGGGAAGAAAAAAAGGCAGTCATTTCAATTTTTTATTACTTTAATGAAAACTATGTTTAATTAATATTCAAAACGGATGAGTCTGCCAAGTATAGGTAGGTGATTAAAGAAATGGGGAGCTCTTTCAAAACCTTAATATTTTATTCGGAGCTCTATATCTTAAAGTTCCGAACAACTGTAAATCAATTTATTTTAGCAATTTTCACGAAAAATACTACTCCTACGAAAGTAAACGTCATTACTACAACTACTTTATAGCTCATTAAGCTAGCTTTAATTTGAGCTCTAGTAGACGTCTGTACGTCACATAGTTCCTGAGATATAGATTTCTCAAAATAAATTAACTTACTACTAATCTTTCGGTAGAATTTTAGGAAATTTTGCTTTTTAAAAAGCTATATCTCGAGAACTATTGGACGTAAATAGCTCTTTTAGGGCTAATATTTCAGAAAATTTACTCTTCTTTAAATAATATTCCTTTAAATTTTCAAGTGTTTTGGTAGTTTTTAAGTTATAGAGCTCCGAATGAAAAATTGTGTTTATTTATTTTTTTTTTTTAAGGTTTTGAAACAGCCGCCATCTTCTATTTCCTCTACCTATACTTGGCAGACTAATAAATTTTTACTAGTAGTTATACATAGTTTTTATCGAAGTAATCAAAAATTGGGATGAGATAACTACCTTTTTCTCTCCCTGGCTCTTGTACTATAAATAATCGTTTTGAATTGGTATCGATTTTACTGTGAAGAGTGGAATTACTCAATTTAAGTGTATAACCTTGTGTGCATAATTGTATCGATGACTACCTGGTATGTAACTCTGAAGAAAAGCAAGATACCATCCACTTCTTAACAACACGTCACAATTATAATGAAATTATAATAAAATATTTTGGCCAGCGGACCTACACTCTAGAACAATTACTCAGTTTATTAAAATCCTCTAATTGGAGTGCTCTTAGCCACTGTGTACGACGGGCTGCACAGGAAACAGCTTAGTTAGTTTACATGTGAGGGATTAACGCCATAATAAATTTTGTTACAAGTTTGATTTTTTTTTTTTTTAAATATTAAATAATATGTTGCTTTTTAAAAGACTAAATCTCGAGAACTATTGGACGTAAATAGGTCTATTAGAGCTAATATTTTAGCAAATTTACTCTTCATTAAATAATGTTCTTTTAGATTTTCTAGAGTTCCGAATGAAAAATTAATGTTTTTTTAAGATTTTGAAACAGCCGCTATTTTTTATTCCCCCTGCCTATACTTGGCAGACTTATCAATTTAGACTACAGTTTTTATTATAGTAATAAAAAATTACTATCCTCTCCCCCTCATAGATAGAGTGGACTGGGAGATCCTCAGGTCCAGAGTGTAAAGAATGTACAGCATAGTGTAAATCTAATTATTGCTCATCTTATTTTCGTTGTATTAGTTCAAAATTTGACTTATTTTATTTTATCCTGGTTTGATAATGTTCATTTTATTCATTATTTCTTTTTTTAACTTTCTGTTTATATACATAAAGAGATTTGATTTATTAATCTGCCATTTTTTTCATATATTTATTTTTTTATTTTGGTTGAAATTAGATCATGTATCACTGTTACATATTGTCCAAGGTTGTAGAAGATTGTAATATTTATCAATAAATTTGTTTTTATCTTGTAATGTTACATTCTATCATATTTAAAAATATAAAAATTAAATGATAACAATATAAGAAATTTAAGAGAAGGAATAAAAAATAATAATAAATAAATAAATAAAAAATTATCTTAAACACAATTATTCCTATTTACATCCAAACTGGGAATCTCCGAACCTAGCTCTTCCTCGGACCAGTTCCTTCAGGACTCTGGAAGCTTCTCTCCGGTGCTTCTCTTTCAGACAGCTAGGTTCTACAGACCCTAGGACTTGAGTGGGGAATCTGGCCATTTCCAGAACCTCCAATATAATTATATTATAATGGGGCTCTGGGCCACTGCCGTTTCAAACGTTTTGAGAGAGTTTCGTTTGGAATGTAGTGAATATGGATTTAATAAGGTCTGATACAAATGAGCTATTAGGGTCATGATGGAGGGTATTGTTGGTTACATAGTAAAGAGCATCGACTATTGTTCCAATGATTTTTAACTGAAAGGGTTATCAATAAATAAAAAACAAAAATGTGATCGGGCGCATCCGCAGTTTGTCTCCGAAATAATTATTAATAATAAAAAGATTTATAATTTAATACTCTATTTTAAAGACAATATAAGCGAGGTTACTGCTTATAATCTTATCCTTGAAAAAAGGAAGGCAGAAGAATTTTCAATTTCTACGAATTTTACTAGAGAGGTGTTCTAGGATACACTGGAACTTTATGTAACATGCTAACCTTGTGACCTCTGACCCAGAGCCTGCTAGAGTTCAAATGGCTAATTGGGGATCTATTAAACTGATTTTGGATACGTTGAGATACATATCCTTCCTATCGTCTCTAGCTGTTGAACCAATTCACTCCCTTTCATCGTCAAACCATCAGAGGTATGAAGTTATTAATATTTAATAGACACTGTTTCGCATTGTCGTTAAAGAGTTTTCAGAGGGTTTCAATATGAAAAATAGAGCCGTGTGAAGATAAAGGGATAGCAGAGAGAGAGAGGGAGAAATACTTTATTCATCTATGGTGTCCAAATAAATCAGGTTGCTATATCACACAGCATACTTATCAATCCATAATCGGACATATATAAATTATATATAATTACATGGTATAATAAAATATAAAGAAAACTTTTTTTTTCTCTACAGTTTCCTTTTACAATCAATTTCGTTCTATGCACCAAATTCAAATATTTCAATTCATTCCTTTTTTTCTTTCCCTTTTCTGTTCCTTCAATTTCACCATTTCACAATTTTTAATTCACCCGATCAACAAATTCGCTCTCCTGAATTCACCCTCCTAGATCCTCCCCCCCCCTCCCCCAGTGACTCGCTAAATAAATTCACTATTGGACGGCAATGCGAGATCAGACCATCAATAGTAGTCACAGCAGTTGATCAGTTAACCAAAAAACAAACAAATAAATACATTTTACCAGAACAAGACTAACACTTAGATTCAAAGGAAAATATAATAAAAAGCCGGTTACAAGAAACACTTGAATGGATAAATACATTTTTAAAAAATATATAAATAAATAATAATAATACTAATAAAATAAAATAATTTAATGGATAAATAAGTTAAAACACACAAATCGACAGGTCCACATATTACAATAAATAAAACAATGAATAATCTTCGAGGTAATTCCCATGCAGGTGATGTTGTATGATCCCCAGGGAGTCCAAAATAATATGTTCTGCTAAGATCGCAATATCCCCGATGCTAACACCTAGGCCTTCTAAGAAGCTCCTTGTTCTATCTGGCATTGTTCCGCGAGATCCAAACCAGAGGCCTATCACAGTGAACTAAAAAACCTCATATGGTACGCGCATCCTACTTTCAGTCTAAATTAACCCTCATTGTTACTGGACAGATATTGTTATATATTCACTATAATAATATTTCCTCATATTCATTTCCCAAATCAGCCTTACAGTTAAATAGAAAATATAGTTTGAATAATACAATCTAGGTACAAAATAATAAATGTAAAAGAATTAATTTATTTTATTATCCTATCTATATTATTTATGGGTACATATCATTAGTTACGTATTCTATCATTTGATTTCTATTTAGTTTTTTCTAAATTAGATATTACCCTGATCAAACAACTGTTTCCAGAAAAATGTATTTAACAATATTTCTAGTTGCAAAATTTTAACAATTTTCTTTTTCATGGCAGAAATAAACAAATAAAACAGTTAACTAAATTGTACATTCCGCTATTAACCCTGTATTCCTTATTAAATTTATAAAATGTACTACGCCAGAGTCGTTTTCGATATAGAAACTCCAAAAATTCCTAGCTCCTACATACTTTGTCATCATTATTTCCTATCTCACTAAATGATTTACCGTAAACCATAATGGTTCCTATCCATTCCTCTTCTCTCAGTCTGCTGGTGTTCTTCAAGGTAGTATCTTCGGTTCCATCCTGTACACAGTTTATACAGCTAACATCCCGACCAATTCTAACACTATTTTTACCGGGTTTGCCGATGACACAATATAGTTAATAATAACCCTTTAATGGCATCACAAACATTGAAGTATGGTGTTGAAATTGGAGGATTAAAATAAATTCCAACAAATCCCATCAAATCATCTTTACTCTTCGACGTAAAACTACCGACTGTCCAACAGTTTACTTTGCTATGTATCGAGGCATTAGGCATTATTACAACAACAATATGTCGTTTATTAAGGTTTTTCGCCATCTGTCCCGATACCTGGTCAGGTTATCCTTTCGAGGAACCTTTTACTGCTCCCAGGATATGAGCACATCTGTGTTTACTTTGCCACAAGAGATCTACAAGTGTTGCAACAAAAACGACAGGTTTCGAATAAGGATCAGAAACCAATTAAGCAGGTACAGACCCTACCTGGGCATGTCAAACTTTCCCACCCCCTCTCGGGCCTGGGGGGGGGGGCACGCCTACCTAGGGAGCGTTATGTCACCTATGCCCAATAAGGAATTAGATTCAAAAATAAGGTAACACCCCAAAAGGGAAGTAGGAGAAAAGGGGCAGTACAACTAGATCAGGAAAAAAAAAGGCAGTGAAGAGGAAGACTTGGACGAGAGAGGACCAGACAGAGAGAGAAGAGGATGGACTTGGAGAAGTCCTAAGAAGAGCTCTTCAGAACTGAGACCTCTGGGCTGAGAGGCACTCACGATTACGACACCAATGGCGAAGACTTCATCACTAGATACCTCGATACACACATACCATCCAAATCAACAAGAATATGTATATATTAGATAATAAGTTAAGATGTAATACTCATATTTTATGGCAATCACTTATCTGAATCATTTGAATCATTTTAATAACATCATATATCAATCATTGTAAATAAACACCTTGTTCATTGATATAAGTTATATACTATCATATTACTCAATACCACCCCATATTATATTATATAATTAATGGTAATGATATTTTATGGAATTTTATTTAACTGGTAACTGGTAAACACAAACAAGCCTTTGGAAAAGAACTCAATTATAATAATTGTTTTACAGGACTCAATATAAATTAATTATTTTACTTATTTCTGGATAATTGCCTTCAGCGATTATCCTGGCATCCCGATTAAATCCCGTGACAGTATATAGCAACTTCAATTATGTACAATTCTACTTACCCCTGTAGAACAGATTAACTTGGACAAGGTCTGGACAAACAACTAACTTTGAATCCTCACACAAGACTGAAAATACAGAAAACTGCATGTCGATTCCGACTATTACAACATTTACTAGGCAAACAATCTATGCTATCGATTTACCACCATAGATTGATCAACATACGGAGTTGAACTAGGTGGTAACCAATGGGTAGTTTCTCAACATGCCTAAATCATGCCATTATGATCTTACATCAAATTTACTAGATGTATTATTATGTGAAGTTTTAAATGTCAATAAAGATATAATGAAAAAGAAAATAATTTATATAGGATCAATATTGAAAAATAATCAGAATGATTTATGAATTTATTCATCCTATACAACTGTAGGACTCGAATAAATTTTAAGTGAAATTAAAAAAGTAATTATTTAATAACTATATTAACAAGAAAATGATGAAACTACGCATGTGTCCGTCAATTAACTCATTGACAGTGTATTCCATGAAGGTCACGGACAGAGCGTCATGAATCAAACGGTTTATCCCGTGACAGTCACGGGCAGAGTGCCAAGTACCTATCGGTTTATCCCGTGACAGTCACGGACTGAGTGTCAAGTACCAAACGGTTTATCCCGTGACAGTTATGGCCAGTGCATCAAGTAACCAGCTAATCTCGTGGTAGGGTGAGGTGTTAAAACTGTTTATAGTTTAACTAGTAAGATAGTTAGATAGTTAGATATCTAAGACTATTGCTAGATTATTTGCTTCCTTTGTTTTCTAAGATTATTTTAACTGAAGAAGGATACGTGGTTTAGTTTTGAATTCAGTATACCATCCGTCGACTTCGAAACCGATCAAAGAATCCTTCGCAGTTTAAAGCTTCATCATTTCTAAAAATCGTTTTTGGGAATGAAAAAGTGAGGAAGGGGACAAGATATTACTACCCAAATTGTTAAGCCGTCTTATGTGCACGGAATAGTGAGTAACAAGGTTCATATAAAACACATTTTTTTATTATTTGCCAAAGTATTTCCGAACATGAAAAATAGAATTTTTTTTTACCAGAATTCTACCACACTGAAAGGTTAACACTCATGTTAAACATAATTTGAATTTATAGGTTTTTCTTAACTCATCTTTCTATTAGTTTTCCTATAATCTTTGGCTTTCTACCAATGTATAAGTCTACATTACTAATCTTATTTCCGAAAATGTGTTTTCAACCACTAAGAAATATTTTACCTTTGATCTTATGTTAATAATGAATTACTTTTATAGTTTTATTCATTCTTCACAACTAGCAAACAAAAATAAAGTTACTTCAGAGAATAATTTTTTTTTTTGTTCGTCATTCAAGCTATATAAGATTATTTCAATGATGATTAGCCTATATAAAATAGCATTTATTTTTTACATTAATACAACTGAGTTTTATTAAAATCATCTAAGAATTAGTTCCTTAGGCAATACTGAAAGCAAGATTTTTTTCAACGATTTAGACTGTCAAAAGTAGCTTTCGAATCAATTATAAATTTAATTGGATTTACAAAATCTAATATTAGTGGTAGGGAGTTTTGAAGTTATTTTGGATTTAGGTAACCTTAGTAACTTTGTTACCAAATCTTTAGATCAGATATCGGTCATTAAGTTTCCACTCACTGATAGAACCTTTAAAGTAAATCATAACCTACCCTACTCATCTCTCTTTTCT
>NW_027106627.1:43033-50642 GCF_000696795.3 Halyomorpha halys
GGTTCCTTCCCAAGATTTTCAAGTGTATACGAAACATACTACATATTTACCTATTGTATTATTTTGTACAGTTGTAAATTACATTAAATAAATAATTAAAAAAAAAATTTCCAAAGTTTTATTAAACTGTTAAACAAATCTAAGCTATACAACTATTAGTTTTACCGGATATTTTCGCAATTAGCCATGAGGGGGCACCAAAATAACACTGCCAAAAATCAAATAAAAAAAATCCAAAAAAACTTGTATATGTAAATCTGACATAGAGTATATCATACCCTGAGAGGTAGTCAAAACTTCAAAATGTATAGCGTTAAGACACCGAGTTTATCTCGGCCATTTTTCTTATATTTTCCCCCCTCTCTTGAAATATCATACTCGAGCCATCAACCACATTACAGATGACTTATAATAGGAGCGAGAGGGAACATGGTTCCAGTTGGAGGAACAAATTATCGAGGTGGCAGAGTAAATGTTGATAGGGCACTCACTGACCCAACTTGGGAAGGAGATGGCCACTTTGCGGTTTTGAGATTAAGAAAGTTTTTCAACCGCGGGATCCTCTTGAAGGAAAAATCAAAACTTTACTCCCGCCCCCTCTCCTTCCCCTTGCTATCCAAAGAGTTTAGTAAACACCGAGAAAATTAAATATCAACTCGGGCTAAACCAATTTACATTATAAAACAGTATCGAGAATACTAAATGCACCAGTGAATTAAGTCCCGAAATAACAAAAGACATTTCGAATCAATGAAACAAGTTATTGATTATTCAGTATTGATCACAAAAGTTCATGATCTGATTAAACTTTGTTCGATTAGATTTTTGTTGATTAAATTTTCTTATTATTACCTTAGCAAAGCTTTTAATAGCAAATGTTCTTTGTTACAAGTTGATATGATACGTCATATCTGAATACTTTAGAAATATCAACGCAATAACGTTTTTCTTAGTTTCTTAACTAGTCTCTGCGATTGACCACTACGAAGTGAGATAAATTGAAAACTTGAGAAGTGGAAATCTAACTTAAAAGGCAGTAAAAAAGTTTTTTTTGTTTACCAATGAAGCTTATTCCAAGGAGATGCTTTCATAACTACCCAATGATCTATTCCAAGAGTGCCTTAATGTGTATCCAGAATGTGCAGTTTGTATTCGTCTCTACCAGTACCTCAATTCCAGTGTCTACCAGTACCTCTCTTTATGTTCCGACCAGTAGCTCACTTCCTGTGTCGACCAGTACCTCACTCCATGTGTCCACCATTACACCTCTTTCTGCATCCACTTGTACCTCTCTTTATGTTCCGACCAGCAGCTCACTTCCTGTGTCGACCAGTGCCTCACTCCCTTTGTCCACCATTACCCATCTTTCTGCATCCACTTGTACCTCTCTTTATGTGTACACCACAACATTTCTTTCAGTGTTTACAACTAAATTAATTTCTGTATCCACTAGTAAATCTCTTTCTACATCCACTAGTACCGCTCATTCTGTGTCCACCCGTACCTCTCTTCCTATGGACACCACTACATTTCTTTCAACCTCTACCACTAAATTAATTTCTGTATCCGCTATTGCCTCTGTTTTTTTATCCACCAGTATCTATATTTCTGTGTACATCAATAGTGTATCCACTAGGATCTCACTGACTGTTTACATCTGTGTATTTCTCCACCACAATCTCTAATTCTGCGTCCACTAGTACCTCTCTTTTTGTGTCCACCAGTAGCTCTATTTCTGAGTTCATCAATATCTCCCTTTTTGTATCCACTAGCATTTCTCTTCCTGTATATTTCACTACATCTCTTTCTGTGTACACCACTACTTCTGTTTCTGTATCCACTAGTACCGCTCTTTCTGTGTGTATTACTGCATTTCTTTCTGTGTATACCAGTATCTCTCTATATTCATTAGTACGTATCTTTCTGTGTCCACCACTACATATTTTCATGTGTTAACTAATAGAAATCTTTTTGTTTCCACCAACCCCTCTATTTATGTATCCGCTAGCACTCTTTCAGTTTTTACCAGAATCTCTCTTTATGTTTTAACTAGTACTTCTCTTTTTGTATCCACCAACACCTCTCTTTCTATGTACAATATAATGTTCCTTTCTGTGTTTAACAGTACTTCTATTTTTAGTATATACCATTACTTCTTATTCCGTGGCCTAGCACTACTTAATTTTTTTGTACGTAACTTTAGGTAACACAATTATCATGGTTTAAAACATTTGTATATATGACTAAGCGATTGGCTTAATACGTTACTAACTAATTCCAACTTCAATCACAAACATAATAAGTAACTATTAATTGAATCGTACTATGCACATTCGCTTGAAATTATCTTTCCAAGGAACAATGAAATTTATCAATATAGTAATTTAATTATTTTTCTTTTTTCAGGCCGAGAAGATTAGAGCGGTTTAATGGACCAGACGTGGATTTGAACAAACATCTTTTCCTTAAGGTGAGTTAAATCAAATATTAATCAACAGTTGTGCCAAATTATAAATTAAAATGTGAGTTTAGCGAGAATCTCTGCCTGAGTTCCCTGGAAAAGATCTGGAATTCAGGCCAAAACGTTCAAGTTGATTTCCTGACCGTACAGCTACAACCCCTCCCGCCCCCCTCTCCACCTTCTTCACTACATTTAAAGTAAAATTACATTAAAATTGAAATTTAGGGATTAAATACGTTTTTTATTGACTGAAAAATATTTCTTGACATTAGATTGGCTTGGGGATGTTTCAGGCCACACATATACTGTTATTTTATTACATAAAATTATTTTTAGTCCCATTGTTGGCAACAATTCTCTTTTTAAAACGAAATTCATGTTTGATAATAATTGGGTACACAGGGAGTCCTGTCGGGGTTGTCTAGCTTAAGGCGGATCTCCAGCCTGATAATCTCTTAACAGAAGGCCCTCGGCAAGGCGTATTGAATAATAAGTTGGGAAGAAAGGAACGGTCGTGCCAGGGGATAAGCCCTGGACACCGACGTAGGTAGAGAAGGTCTAGGTAAGAGAGAGTCTGAGGTAGAGTAACAGTTCTAGTTGCCGAGATGAAGCTGACGGACTAGAACTGTCAAGAGAGGATCCAGCTTACTAGTTGCCGAGATGAAGCGGACAGACCAGTGTAGTCGTAAGGATCAGGTTACAATCTTAATTGCCGAGATGAAGCGGACGGACTAAGATTACCGAAGAGGAGTGGATTGAAGGAGGTAAAGGCGTGGATCAAAGATCAAAGAAGGGATTTCGAGCCCCTTATTTATAGGCCTAGTCAATGCGGCTGTGACCGAGAAGCGGTCGGTACTTGTCTGCTCGAGATAGTTACGTACATTGTTTTGGTATCGCTTATAAATAATTTTATCGATATTGTTAAGTGTAAAGTACAGAGATTATTAATATATAAAAATGACAATATGTTTTTACAAAATGAAGTAATTTGTAAATTTGAGAGCTTCGGTGAGGCTCGAGGTGCTGCGCTCTGGCGGGTTGTGGTTGAACCTCATGCTCCTTCTCACTTCTCTCTCTCTCTACAGTCCAATTAGCTCAAAGCTCCTACTAACGCTATAAATAATGTTTTGGTCTCTGCTTGAGGTACTCACATATGTGAAATATGGAGATTTAAATATTTTTTTTCTTTAGCTTTACAATTTTTTATTTGCACCTGTAAATTAATTACAATCAGCAAAGGATCTATAATGGGTTGGCATGAAGGAGACAGTACCCAGTAGTGCATCCTCCTGACGTTCAAGTAAACCATTTAATCATACTAGGAGGTCCCTCATCCAACTCATTTTCAGCCCACGCCAAGCCACGTCAGGGATGTCATTTGTCGCAATCCGTCGTACAAATTTATTGAAGTGTTCACGTAGTTTGTCGTGAAACTGTTTGAAATTCATAAAATTGTAGTTCATTACAGTCAAAATACGTAGGTCGATGTGAATGGTCTCGTTTGAAACGTAGTGGTGAGTTCGTTGCCAGTCTTAAAAATTGCGATCGAAAAGTTTGTATTTTTTGAATCTGTGTCGTTTTGCCAGTCGTAAATTTGGCAGGCGTAAGTCCATATGGGTTTTATTAAGTAATTGTATACGTTAAGTTTCTGTCTGAGCGATAATTTAGAACGTCTGTGTGGTATGGAATATAATTGTCTCAGTCTGAAATTTAGCGTTTTACGTTTTGTCTTGACGTCTGAGCTCTATGTGAACCTTCTGTCATATTAAGTCTTATATAAGTAACAGTGTTTGTTTATGGTATAGGATGATTGTCTATGATAACTGAAGGCCATTTTTTGTGTCGTAGTGTAAATGTGACATGTTCTGCATTGTCAAGGTTTATCTTAATTCTCCACTGTGTGCACCAGGTCTATTTGTTGTCTAGAATATGTTGTAGGGTTAGTGTGGCCTGTAAAGGGTCTGTGTTTCTCGTCTTGATTGCTGATTAGTTATATTTAAGAAAATAACTGGGTTTGCAATTTTGCAAAAACAAATCAAAACATTGTACAATAAAAACATATATTATCGTCAATAAAAATAATTATATATAAATATTTACCTAAGCTTAGTAAAATATAAAACTAAAATAAACGAAATAAATTATTAAAACAAAATAAACTTGATTATATTATTGAAAATATAGAGGAATAATTAATTAGCTATGATAAAATCTAACAAACATTAGAATTATCCTTCAGCTAAAAATATTTTCATAATTAAGAATGACAAAAAAAAAAAAAATACGTTCCTGCTGAATTTAAGAAAAAATAGCTCCCTGTCCTGAATAATGGTGTAAATGCAGTAGATATAATGCCCTATATTCAATGACCTTCCCACCATTATCCTTATACTTTGACTATTGCGGTGTGGTTTACGGGTGTCTCTGGGGATCTCGAAGCAAAATTAAAACGGTTAAATAATTGCTATGTACGATTCATATTTGTAATCCCCAGGGACGCCTCTCTAACCCGATTTTATGAAGAGTTGAAGTGGCTTTACCCATCCTTCCGTCGTAAATATTTCCTTGCTTTCTTCCTCTACCAAGTTAACCAATCCCGCCATCCATCGTACATCTCAGATATTCTTCAATTTAAGCCCTCAGTGCATTCCCGCAATATCCGCTCACGGCCCTCAGACTTAAATGTAACTGCCCATCGAACCACAGCCTTTGGTAGATCTTTCCTCATCCGTTCCACATTTACTATGGAATTCTATTCCCTCCTTTATTCGTAGTTCTAACACCCTTCCAATCTTCAAATCCCGTATCTTCGACTACCTTCTGTCCACCCAATTCCGGAAGAATTGCAATTGAAAGTTTTATATATATTCTGTATTTTATGTCTTAGATCTTCGTTTATAATTATAAATATGTACACTAGCAGAAATTATATCTGTTCATTTATTAGATTTTAGTTAAATTGTATTTGATTTTTTATCATTTTTTTTTCCTTTTATTTACTATCAGAAGTCATCTTATGTTTTATGATATGACAAGTGGCTTCATTTTATTTGTTTTATCATGATTTTATATATTATGTTAATTATGTATTATAAATACATTTATTTTTACTAAATTATCTTAAAATTTATGGATAGTAATTTATTTATACAAGAAGCAATATAACTAAAGAATGTAGGAAAAAAAATTAAATTTATGGAACCACTATCTAAAAATATATTTGGCAAACGTACCTCAAACTATTTGTTACCTTGTCTATTGAAAGGAAATAATAAATAAATGAAACCCAAAGAAAACTAAAAAAGAAATATTTGACTGGGTACTTTCTTAGTTCTATGATTTCCAATAAGTGATTTTGATTCACCTAGTAACCATATCTGACTGTATTTTTTCATAACTCCTCATAATTATTCATTATATTACGAATTAAATTAGCTATATATGTGTGTACTTAGCTATAGGTATTTATTTTGATATTACTAGATCCTTAATATTATCGTACTCTTGTTGTATAATTTTGTTTTATTCTCATTATTTATTCAATGATTGTAGATTTGAAGTCTTATTATTCACTTCAATGTCATTTCAGTTATTTTTATTATTCTATTTTTATTTAATTTGTTTTTTTTTACTTTATTTTCAGTTTCAGTTCAATTGTTAATTGAATTATTAGTTTTTTCACTAGAGATCAATTCATATCGTATATTTTTAAATTCACTGTATTATTTTATTTTATGACATCTTGTAATTTCATCTCTATCGTGTAATTTACTGTAAGGCTCTAAAGCCTAATTTTGACGCCTGTAAATTATTCTAAAGGGATCAATTCAAGAATAAATAAAGATCATTATTATACCTCAATAAGCAAAACACATTTGCAAATATACCTCAACCCTATAAATCAGTAAGAACTGAGTGGCAAACGCAGTGTACAATGTACATTATGCAAATGTTGGTGTCTGCTAAGTTATATCAAAGTGCAGTAAACTATGAAACATGTGCTATGACAATGATACTAATATTTTGCGATAAATGATTACGTAATTATTTCCTAATCTACAATATAATGTATTACATTACCATAAATTATTTTACGATCAAACAAGTAATCGATTAATTTCAACCTTTTAATTCATTATATAATAAGTTTATGTAAAAAATTGAAATTTTTAATCCTCCAGTATCAAATGAACCTAAGAAATAAAGACGTAAAGTGCCTAAGTATTAATAATAATGGTAATAAAGCTGATAAAAATTACAGACCAAGGAAGGTCGATTGCAAAGAAAAAATAATATTTACAAAAGATACGGAAATTTTTTAAAGATGTCCCTTAAAAATGTGATTTCAAAAGGTTTTAATAGTTTTATATTCTACTGCAAAACAAGCGTAGGAGTTGGATAAAATAAAATGTTTCTTACACAATTACTTCCACCAAGGTTGAGAGCAATATTCTATTATTTCATGACGTTATAGGATCCCACCTACGCAATCAAGCTAAGATAACATTGTTTCCCTGTTCCTTTAATCATCAAGGTACTCGGTAATAGTTTAGGGTTGTTTTCCTAGACGTTCTTAATTAATATTTCCACCCACGGTGGGTTTTAATAGCATGAAGTACACTTATGGATCCTATTTTAATTATAAGGCGGCTAAAGAGATTAGCTACGAATATAAATATAAAAATGTTGGGTGATTACACCCAACTTTGATAATAACAATTATAAATTTATAATAATATTTGTATATGTTATTCAAACATATTATTAATTAATGGCGTGATAATGTGAGAATAAGAGTGTCGGGGGTATGGTCAGAAAATTAATAAAATCTCATTTATTTGTTCTGTTGTTGCAACCTGAATTTCAGGTCACCAGAGCTAAAAATATTTTTAAAAAATATTAATTTATTTATTTAATGTAATTTACAACTGTACAAATAATAAATACAATAAGTAAATCTGTGGAATGTTTTAATTACACATGAAAATCTTGAAAGTCCCATGGCCATCTTCTTTTAAAACGCCTTGGAGGATTATCAGGAATTGTTAAGGAAGAGAGATTAAGAACTAATGGGTTAGGAGTTTGGAATGAAAAGACGCATATCTGTTTTGGGCCAAATCTGCAACGAATGGGATGTTAAGGTCTTTG
>NW_027106628.1:0-926 GCF_000696795.3 Halyomorpha halys
GAATAATCACAAAGGTTATCCAAGCAGTCTCAACCTTCATGTTTCCAACATTTTGACCAATCTGCCCATCATCAAGAACAAGTTATTATAGTTATTATTAACAATTATAATAGTAATAATAATAAAGGCCTAACGAACCCGAAGGTTTGATGCCGATACCACCAAACGCTTTCCGCATACATCCTTCCACTGATGCCCCTCCAAACCCAATTCCACTCTATCTGTTTTAATGCAATCCTCTTATCTACCCCTCGGACGTTTACTCGTTGGTTCAGTGTTTATTAACATTTTATGGATCTGCTCATTACTAAGCCCTACAATCTTACATGCCCATCTTATAAGATGCAATGCTGTAACTTGAATTATATTTACTGGGTGTAGGTCCCTTAATTCAGCATTGTGTAATCTTCTAAATTCTCCTGTTAATTCATCCTTTTTTCGGTCCGAATATTTTGCGTTATACTACATTTTCGAAAACCTTATTATTAACAGTTATAATAGTAATAATAATAAAGGCCTAACGAACCCGAAGGTTCGATGTCGATACCACCAAACGCTCTCCGCATACATCCTTCCACTGATGCCCCTCCAAACCCAATTCCACTCTATCTGTTTTGATGCAATCCTCTCATCTACCCCTCGGACGTTTACGTTGGTTCAGTGTTTATTAACATTTTATGGATCTGCTCATTACTAAGCCCTACAACCTTACATGCCCATCTTATATGCCGCAATGCTATAACTTGAATTATATTTACTGGGTGTAGGTCCCTTAATTCAGCATTGTGTAATCTTCTAAATTCTCCCGTTAATTCATCCTTTTTCAGTCCGAATATTTTGCGTAATATTACATTTTCGAAAACCTTATTATTAACAGTTACTAAAAAACAAACTTAATTTTAATTTGTAAACCTTAATTTTTGTTT
>NW_027106628.1:3524-4136 GCF_000696795.3 Halyomorpha halys
TAGTGATAGTGTAACCTAGGAAAATAGGTTTGATGAAACATTATATAATTAGATTAATTTTTATTAATATATTCTTGTTTGAGAGTGGTTTAGTTTATTTAAAAACAATATTTGATCCTTTTTCTCAACTTTATTCCTTTTAAAACCTTCCAACGTTTCGACCACTTAGGTCATTTTCAAGGATACCTTTATTTTGTTGTCATTTTCTCTTTTAAAATGCCGGCTAATTGCCTTTGTCCCATATAATTTCTTCAATATAATTCTTTAAACTTTAAAGTTTGCAAATGTAAATGATAGAAAGAAAAGTTGAAGAAAAAGAAAAGAAAAAAAAAAAAAAGAAAGAAAAGTTGGTTAGTACAAGTTTTAAATTTAGGAAAGAATTATATAGAAGAAATTATATGGGACAAAGGCAATTAGCCGGCATTTTTAAGAATTTTAAAAGAGAAAATGACAACAAAGTAAAGGTATCCTTGAAAATGACCAAGTGGTCGAAACATTGGAAGGTTTCAAAAGGAATAAAGTTGAGAAAAAGGATCAAATATTGTTTTTAAATATTATATAATTAATTTGGACAAGGTTAAATACATAATATTTAATATAGTAGAATAAAAT
>NW_027106628.1:4186-6604 GCF_000696795.3 Halyomorpha halys
AAGGATAAAAAACTGAAGATCAAGTGATATATTAAATAGGTTTAGGTGATAGGTTTGTTGATTTAAAATACTTGTACTTACTGTTGCTTAAATTTTGTTTGCTTTAAAGTAAGTGTTATTAAAATATACAATTTTGCCATGAAACCTAATGTAGAAATATCATTAGAGTGATACCAATGAGAAGTTTCTCTATGTGCCTATATCACAACATTATGATCTTACATCAAATTTAATAGATGTATTTTTATGTAAATACAGTTTTAAATGTCAAACTAATAAAAAAAATTAATTGGTTTAGCAAATAACTAAAAATTCTGTTCATTTAATTTCGTGTATTCTATATATAAGTTATTAAGTAATTTTTCTCTATTGCAGGAAAAAGTTGGTAGGAAATGCAGCGGACTTAGGGTATTGAACTCCTACTGGGTAGCGCAGGACGCCAGGTACAAGTACTACGAAGTCATCTGCGTCGACCCAGCTCACAAGGTTAGTATTGTTGGTTTAAATCATCATGTAACCAAAACTAATGTTCAGTCAATTAATTTCGATTGCTGGTGTATATTTTTCGTACTATCTATGTTAGTAAGGTATTGTAAACTTAAAATTTTTCAATATTTATTTTAGTATGGAGTCAAAGTGCTCTAGAGCCCCCTTAAGTTCAAAAAACTCATCGGTCTTCCAGTTAGTTCTTGCCATGATTATTTCTTGAAAAGGCCAAATGATCTTCCTGTTTTTTTCTCTTTATTGGGTTCTCACCTCCATTTAATACCTTTGGACCAGACATGTTTTCTCTGTACTAGCATTAGAACGGCTCTAAGAATTTTGATGAAACGTACCTCAAGTCTTCTCCATGAGCTTCTTAAACTTTTCATTTATAATATATCTGAGTTAAAGTAGGAAAAAAGAAAACTTTTGTGAATAATTCGAAATGTGTATATTTTATGATTAATTAAGTATTACACGCATTGTTGTTTTACTTTAATAATGATCATTCTGATATAAAAGTTTTTTTTTTGTATTCTATATTTGACATATAGCTTTGGGGCAGTCTAAAGAGGCACCGTAGGAAATAACCTCAGTCTATGGTACCATCTTTGAAATAGGTCCATTCCTTAAATAACGAAGATAATTGAATTATCTACGGAAAGAACAAATTTATAAATCAAATCGGTGCTGGCATAGGTACAGCATTTTGGATTTACTTGTGTTCTTAAAAGTATTTCTAAAGCATTTTTCACAGGTTCCCATGGAAACCCTCTTTGACTTTTCAAATTGTACAGTACGGGCTAAATAATGTTTGACTCATATTTCATTCTATTAATGAGGTCCTTTGTGTTATAGACAATATTATCATTGAATAATAAGCTGTACTTATTGTTTAAGTTACAGTTGAATGTATGTCTCTGGTATAAAAAAAAGTTTTTAGTAAAGTAATCACCTTGTACTATTTTATTTATTTATAAAATGCGGGTTGGTCCACTGTTCGGCAGGTAGGGGGTATCCCTCTAGTAATGAATTAAAAAAGAATTATTTTATATTTTTTAAAAAAAATTGAAACATACTACTTTATTTTAAAGATAATAAAATCTTATATGGTAAACGAAAAAAAAAAAAAAAAATCTATCCAATAGTAGCTACTAAGATTCAGAAAATAAGTTTTGTATTACATTATTACGTTTTTAAAAATTAAATAAATAAATAATACCAAAATTAGTCACCATAACATAATTGGCTGTATTTCACCCTAGCTTCCTGTTATCAGCTAACTCAATTAGGTAAATATAAATTATTTACGTTCGTTAACTTATATATGTTGTTTATAGGCTATAAGAAGAGATGCTAAAGCTAACTGGATATGCGACCCAGTGCACAAGCACCGTGAGATGCGTGGTAAGACAAGCGCTGCCAGAAAATCACGAGGTCTGGGCAAGGGGCACAGATATTCACAGACAAAGGGAGGTTCCAGGAAGGCCGCCTGGGTGAGAAGGAACACCCTGCAGCTGCGCAGGAAGCGATAATCTTGATCACCCTTTTATACTTAATGAATTATTATATTACCTTTTAAAGTATGTTATTTCTGTATCTTTTCATTTATTACCCTTCTCCTTATATTATTCATCAATCGAGTTAATTTTTCCCTGTCATAATTGGTATGAAGCAAAGGTTCTCAAAGGATAGAAGTCTTCTACGTACCACAAAGCTGGAAATTCAATCACACTTTAACCCCCCCCCCCCCCACTTTTGACTTAGAGCAAAGAAGTCGTTACCTTTGAAACTGAGGTAGCTTGAATAGCGTATTTTAGTCAATTTTAATCTGCATTTGCCTGTTGAAACCTTTCGGCGGACACACAATCTTCAAAAAAGATGACTAATAAAAAAATAGTTATATTAATAAATCATGTGTTGCTGAACACTCCT
>NW_027106628.1:7944-10673 GCF_000696795.3 Halyomorpha halys
AATAGTTTACAACTTTTAATAAAATAGAAAATTTCTATTTTAAGAAAATAGTTGTAAACTATTTTTGTTTCTCCTTTGACCGCAACCCTGACAATCTTTCTATATATAAAGATATGATAATTTAGAAAAAGGAATATGGTCTGTTTAACTTCGCTTTGAACAGCCCTGCCAAATGGGGTGAAACGTCCATTAAATATTTAAAAACTGTTTTTTTTTTTTACCGCAACCCTAACCATGTTATATTTATATGGTCAACTATATGTATATATATAAAGAATAATTTGAACATATATGTAAACATTAAATTAAAAAATCAACCCGTGTTCTATATACAAATAATAATACAAATTAACAATTAAATAAGTTAAAGAAAACATTATACATGATACCATGGGCTAATGATGTACAGTAATATAGAGTAAATAAAAATTATAAGGGAAGGTTAAAACAACAGGGGAATATAATCAGAAGAAAGAAACCAGTCTTAAATTCAAGCCGAAATGTCAGCACAAATAAATAAGTTTCATTTATTTGTGTATAATAACTGAACCCACTCTTGACTAGAGATATTCCTTCCAGAAAAAAGAATTACTTAAAAGTCTGCTTCAAGAACCACTTCTGACAGTTCACAAACTGTATGGAGCATGCGCAGTAAAGTTTGCAGACCATCAAATGTGTTCTTTTTTTTTTGATTTGATAGATTTATTTATTCATAGATATTACAATCTGCCACACAGTTGTGGGCAATAGGTAATATTGATGAATGATCTCATACATACTAAAATAAAAAAAATAAATAAATAAAAAACTCTTAAAATATATACAAACAAAAGAATAGACAAGATGAACATAATCAAACTATCAGTATGAAAAATAAATAAATAAAATAACATAATGATAAAATAGTATATACAATATTTACACAATCGACCTGAGGATCCCTGAGCCCACTCTATCCCCCAGTGTGAGGGGTAGAACAGAGCTCAAGAGATAAATGTGTTCTTGGAACAAAACTTTTGTAAGTTTTTTAGTGGTTCCTAGTTCCTTAGTTCTTTTATTTGTCAACTGTTAGAACTATGGAACTATGAGGATTCCTTTGTTTCTTTCCCATTTTAGTTCAACTTGAGCATCTGGCTAGTGCCTATTGTTAAATTTACTGGTTTAATGATCAAATTTTTCAATGGTTCTAATTGGATATGTAAGGTGGTTTGTGTGATAATTTAGTATTGTCCATTTAGAGCTTATTTCGTTATTATTGAAAATTATTTAAATGTTTTAATTCTTGAATGTAATCATTTTGTTTTGTTTTGTTATTATCAACAGGTCGTCTATGTATTTAATTAGCATTATTATTGTTGTTTTTTTTCTATTTTATTTATTTTTTGTTCTAACAGTTTATTTAAATATATTCCACCGATTATTGTTGATAATTTTGATCCCATTTTAAGGTCCACTACTTCTTTAAAAAGGTTTCCTTCATATTTAAAATAGGTACCTATTATTTAATTCTTTCTAAGTAAAGTTTTTTATTTTTGTGTTATATTTAATCTTTCCTAGGTTTCCATCTATTACTTTTAATAGATAATTAAATAAATAAATATGGTTTTGTTTATTTATGTTGTTCTTTGCTGACCGCACCCCCCGACAAACTTCTTCAAGCAATAATCTACGGTCAACTATTAACACCTCATTATTACTTTTAAACATTCTTCTACTGCAATATTTGCGATTTTTTCTATGTTCTTTTGCCATCTAATAATTACATCACGAAATTCAAGAAAAATCCTTAAGTTAGTAAATTAAACAAAAAAATTAACACTTTATTGGATTTTTCTTAAATTTTATTATGTAATTATTAAATGACAATACAACATATAAACAAAAAAAAATCGACTTTCTGTAAATGATAATATGAAGGTATTCGAAATCATCTAATTGTGCTTTAATTTTTCACTAACTTTGAAGCAATTTATTTCTAAAAATAAAATTATTTATTAGTAATTGCGTAAGGACAAAACTGTCCGTAAACTTCAGCCCTACACCTTCAATAAATAATCCCCACGTCGTACGTCAGTTGCCCTTTAGAACTGCTAACAGATAAATACTTGTGCTATATGTATTTTAATTCATTAAATAATTTATCCAACCTCTTTCTTTTTTTATTTTTATTTTATACCAGATCGGCCTGGTATGGGCTTTACATGGTTGATATAACCGTTATATTATATGTATATATTTTTTAACAGTTGATTATGGGGGATGTAGTCTCGTACAAAAGACACCCCTAACTATAATTAGTATATATACAATGTTCATATTAAAAGAAAAGAAATAGATAAGAATAATGCTTCTTAATAAAAGGAGAAAGTAAAATTAATAACAAAAAATAATGATATTGGTACACTTAAATAAAACAAACAATTGCCCTCTAATACTAAAAAGAAACAAGTTAATTTGAAAAAAGGACGAGAGAAGAAAAAAATAATAATGAATAAATAAAATGAGTAATAATAATAAGTAAAATAGAGGTAGTGTGGCTATGAATTAATTTTACATTTATTAATTTATTAACGTGTGGAGTATGAAGAACAGGCCCCGATGCCGAATTTGATCTCAGTAGAAACTGAATCAATAAAGAAAGCCATAAAATCTACATCTTTAGATACTTCGCCGGGGCCGGATGGTGTTTTAATCCGCACGATAAAGTTCTTTAATATAGCCCATATAAT
>NW_027106628.1:11342-12957 GCF_000696795.3 Halyomorpha halys
AAAAAAAAGGAATAAATTGAAAAGCTTGTAATTAGTTTGTAGACTGATATTAATTGTAAAATAATACTGTGGGGAAAAAAAAAATGTTATCTTTCTATTATATTGTATCATATCAAAAAAATGTAATTTATAAATTTATATATGTCCGATCACGGATTGATCAGTATGCTGTGTAATGTAGCAACCCGATGTATTTGGGCAGCATGATTGAATAAATTTCTTTCTCTGTGTGTGTTCCTAACAAACCATTGGATATGATAATTTCAGCTATGTTTATACCATTAACTATAACAAACTAGGTGAACAATACACATAAAGTTGTAACTGATTGTCAGCTTTAAATTACCTAAAAATTGTTATGAAAAATTCATCAAAGCCAATTTTAATTCATATGAACATGGCCAACTCATTGTTTGTCATTTTAAGGTTATTTAATTAAACCACAGTGAAAAGTTTACTGAATTACAAACTTAAAGCAATCAATAGCAATCAATATTAAAGATTTACTAATTTAAATTCAGGCTCATAGAGAATGCCAATAATCAGCATTCTAAAAAACAACAATTATTTACTACCTTGTTAAGTACACTTAATTTTATTTTGTAGTTTTATTCTGTTTACTAGTTAGTTATTTACTTTGAATTTGCTTTGTTATAAACACATAGGGTGTGCATATATTTTCTTAATTTATTTAGCAACCTATACTATTTCCTATTTTTTATACATGAGTTATTTATAGAATTTATTTCTATACATAAAGTTAATTATTATGTTTTATCATTATATATTCAAAGTTTGTTTCATTTATCTTTCTGCATTGCAAGAATATTTTCACATAAGATTCTGTCTATGCTGGTTAGATTACTTTTATTTTGAAAAACCTCTAATCTTGAAACCTGTAAAATCATGTCCTGTTAACATGTACCCCACATCTGATGTATTATAAATTAGCCTAGCTTAATTTAGGTGGGCGGTTTGTTTAAGTAAGGCGCCCCCTCACATCTGAATAGAAATTCATGATGCCATCTAGTGGCAAAGATATGCGGTAAGAAGCCTGGGCAGCCATCTTGGTTCCCACAACAAAGTAGGGATGGGATATCGAAAGAAAAATATGGATATCGGATAGAAATATCGATATCGATATTATATCGGACCTAAAATATCGATATTTTAAAATATCGAAATATCGATATCGAAAATTTAACGAATTAAAGTAATAGTAATTATAAAATGATACCATAGCAATATATTGGAAGACTTATTTTATGTCATACCTAATCCAAATACATAAGAAACTCTTAATAACTATGAAAAAAAAGCAACACCACGACAACCATATAATAAACATAAAAAATATTAACTAAAATATAATTGTTTTATTGAAGAAAATATAAAATAGAATATCAATATTTTATTGTGATAATTACATATTTATTTCAATATTTTCTATTGTTTAATATCGATATGGTATATAAGAACAATATTCCGATATTATTTTATCGAAATATCGATATATTGTTTAAAATGATTAAAATATTATATAGGGATTTTAAAATAGGAATATCGATATTTTATTTTGATAATTACATATTTTTTTCGATATTTTAAATTGTAG
>NW_027106628.1:14977-15283 GCF_000696795.3 Halyomorpha halys
AAAATGACTAAAATATTATATAGGGATTTTAAAATAAGAATATCGATATTTTATTTTAATAATTTCAGATTTTTTTCGATATTTGACAACAAAATATTGATTTGTCGATTTAAGTATATCGGAGTATACTTGCTTATATTCCATATCGATATTACTATATGGAATATAAGCAACAATACTCCGATATACTTAGATCGTCAAATCAATATTCTGTTGTTCTTAACACTAGAACATTGTATAGAATAATTAATAATGGAATATCAATATTTTATTTTGGTAAATACATATTTATTTCGATATTCTCTA
>NW_027106628.1:16147-34282 GCF_000696795.3 Halyomorpha halys
AATTATCGATATAGATATTAATAACATTATCAAAGATCGAATGGATTTTATATTATTGTAACAATATATCGATCTTTTGATAAAATAATATCGGAATATTGTTGCTAACGTTAGAAATGAAAAATTATCGAAATGAGTATGACATTATGAATATTAAATATCAAGATACTATAATTAACATTTTCTTTAGCAAATATTGATATTTGGATTAAATAATATTGGAATATGAATATATGACCTTATATATTTTTAGACATTTCTTTTATCAATCTCTACTATTAAGGTGCGATTTTTTTTTTTTTTTTTTTTTTTAGAAACCGATATTCCGATATTCTCGTAGGGAAATATCGATATTGCGATATTATCGGTTACTGGATATCGATATCAAAATATCGGATATCGGAGACAAAATATCGATATTTCTATAATCCCATCCCTACAACAAAGGGGTTAGAAACTATCGAGAAGCCATCGTGACCTGGAAAGGACAGAACTCTTCAAGAAGGTCTCTTCTCATAATGATGAGGGAGTAAATCCTTAGACTCAGGCGAGAGAGGCGGCGGCAGGAGGATGAGAAGAGAGAACCCTCCTTCCATAATCACATTCACATCAGAGCCAACCTTCAAACTCCATATAATCAAACAAGTAAAATGTAATCTTCATCAATTAATGTGATAAAACCACATTTACAACTAACCAACTAACATCATTGTAATCACTTTCAAACCTTACAACCAGTTTTTTCAGAAAACTTTAAAGAGAATAGAGGTCATTTCATTTTAAAACCATATGATATCAAGTTATTTAAATACAGTCCACTCCATCATTACCAAATACAGTATACATATTCCAATATTATTTAATCCAAATATCAATATTTGCTAAAGAAAATGTTAATTATAGTATCTTGATATTTAATATTCATAATGTCATACTCATTTCGATGATACATCGATATTACAACAATGTACAATATTGAAATAATTATGTAATTATCAAAGTAAAATATCGATAATACCTTTTTACTTATTCTATACAATTTTCTAGTCTTTTTAAAAATTACATTGTTATTTCGAAAAAATAATGTCGGAATATCGTTGATTTTATTCTATAACGATAATACAATACTGTAAAATATCGAAATAAATATGTATTTATAAAAATAATACATCGATATTTCATTTTAAATTATTCTAAACAATTTTCTAGTCTTTTAAATAAAAATTTGATATTTCGATGAAATAATATCGGAATATTGTTGCTTTATTTCCATTCCGATATTATAACAATGTAAAATATCGAAATAAATATGTAATTATCTAAATAAAATATCGATATTACCTTTTAATTTATTCTATAAAGTGTTCTAGTCTTTTAAAACAAAATATCGATATTTCCATAAAATAATATCGGAATATTGTTCTTTATTTTCCACATCGATATTACAACAATGTAAAATATTGAAATAAATATGTACTTAGCAAAATAATATATTGATATTCCATTTTTAATTATTCTATACAATTTTCTTGTCTTATTAAAAAATAATTATTGATATTTCGATAAAATAATATCGGAATATTGTTGATTATATTATTATTATTCAATAAAATCTTTTTTGTCTTTATAAACAAAATATCATTATTTCGATAAATAATATTGGTATATTTTTGATTATATCAATATTCCCTTTTTTATTTTTCTATACAATATTCTAGTCCTTTTAAAAATAATATTGATATATCGATATAATAATATCGAAATATTGTTGATCCTATTCCATAATGATATTACAACACTGTAAAATATCGAAATAAATATGTATTTATAAAAATGAAATATCGATATTCCATCTTTAATTATTCTATAAAATTTTCTTGTCTTATTAAAAAAAAAATTGTATAGAAATTTTCTTTTCTTTTTAAAAAAAAATTATTGATATTTCGATAAAATAATATTGGTATATTTTTGATTATATTCCATAACGATATTACAACAATACAAAATATCGAAATAAATATGTATTTATAAAAATTATATATTGATATTCCATTTTTAATTATTCTATAAAATTTTCTTGTCTTATTAAAAAAAAAATTATTGATATTTCGAAAAAATAATATTGGTATATCGTTGATTATATTCCATATCGATATTACAACAATACAAAATATTGAAATAAATATGTATTTATCAAAATAATATATCGATATTCCAGTTTTAATTATTCTATACAATTTTCTAGTCTTTTAAAAAAAAAAAAAATTATATTTCGATAAAATAATATCGGAATATTGTTGCTTAATTCTATACAATTTTCTTGTCTTATTAAAAAAAAATTAAAAGAAAGAAAAGAAAAAAAGAATTTCGAATTATTGTTGATTATATTATTATTATTGAATAAGATCTTTTTTGTCTTTTCATTATTTCGATAAATAAAATTGGTATATCGTTGATTATATGCCATATCGATATTACAACAATACAAAATATTGAAATAAATATGTATTTATCAAAATAATATATCGATATTCCATTTTTAATTATTCTATACAATTTTCTATTCTTTTAAATACAAATTTGTTATTTCGATGAAATAACATCGGTATATTATTGCTTGTATTCCATATCGATATTACAACAATGTAAAATATCGAAATAAATATGTAATTATCGAAATAAAATATCGATATTACCTTTTAATTTATTCTATAAAATGTTCTAGTCTTTTAAAACAAAATATCGATATTTCCATAAAATAATATCGGAATATTGTTGTTTATTTTCCACATCGATATTACAACAATGTAAAATATTGAAATAAATATGTATTTAGCAAAATAATATATCGATATTCCATTTTTAATTATTCTATACAATTTTCTTGTCTTAATAAAAAAAAATTATTGATATTTCGATAAAATAATATTGGAATATTGTTGCTTAATTCTATACAATTTTCTTGTCTTATAAAAAAAAATTATTGATATTTCGATAAATAAGACAAGAAAAATGTATAGAATAATTAAAAATGAAATATCGATATATTATTTTTATAAATACATATTTATTGTAATATTATTATGGAATATAATCAACAATATACCAGTATTATTTTATGGAAATAATGATATTTTGTTTAAAAAGACAAAAATATTTTATAGAATAATTAGAAAGAGAATACCGATATCTAATTTTGATTAATTCAGATTTATTTCGATATTTTACAGTATTGTAATATCGTTATGGAATATGATCAACAATATACCAATATTATTTTATCGAAATAATGATATTTTGTTTAAAAAGACTTGAAAATTGTATAGAATAATTTAAAAGGTAATATCGATATTTTACTTAGATAATTACATTATTACATAATAATAATAATTAGATAATTACATTGTGCTGCCAGTGTCCACACCCATGGCACTTGCGGTCCTCCCGCCGACCATTGTTTCTAGATTTAACTTGGCTCCTTCTATTTTCCGCGTCACTAGCTCTCTCTCTTATACCATCTATTTGTTCAGAAAATGTAGTATTGTAGTAGCTGATTGTTTGTCACGAGCAATAACAGTAAATGAAGTAGAGTAGGTGGCTGAGGAAACGTCCGGTGTGATGAGACAGTTTCTGCGGGAATGGACGCCTGGAGAGGAAAAAAAGGATGGAGCAGAAGAAGATGATAGGGAAAAATCGTCGAATAATGAGAGTTCGGCAGAAGAAAGACCAGGGGACAAAGAGGAAATAGATGGAATAATTAACGACAAGATGAGACAAATTATTTGGAAGACGAAAACCACCGGATTGACCAAAATTAAATATAGTAAATACGGGAGAAGTAAAATAACGCCGATCTGGACACAGCCAGGCGTGAAAAAGACCAAATCCGTACAGCGTTAAATAATGTTGGGAATGGAACTGTTTAGGAGAAGATCAAGCAGCTATGGAGGAATGGACTATTCGGAATATCCGTTGCAAACTGATGGTGGAAACCCTTTTGGAAGAACAACATCGAGAAGTCACTCTAGCGTATCGTCAGGGTAAGACTAATCACCGTGGGATCCCTGAGACTATGCAGGCCTTAAAGAGAAGATACTTTTGGTGGGGGAGGAGGAAGACTATATCGGAGATTATAGGAAGCTGCGAGGTTTGTTTACGCACTAAGTATGACAGACATCCACCTAAAGGAAAACAGGAGAAGACACCTATTACAGATGAACCGCTGAAAGATTTACAAAGTGACACATTTACATGGAAGGGGTACAAATGGATGACCATGATTGACCTCTTCAGCAATGGTGCACCAGGTGCAGGACAGGTCTTCGGAATCAGTGTTGGCAGCTCTCCGCTTGTGATTTCAATTCTATGGAGTTCCGGAGCGCATCTCATCAGATTCTGGCAGAGAATTTGACAATGCCATGATTCGAAAGGAAATGAAGGACCTTGACGTAATCTCAACACTCCATGGCACCCCAAGAGTAGGCAAGAGGAGGCAAAGAGCGGCTTCATGGCACGTTGACTGACCATCTTCGATTATATCAGGTCGACCAGGAACTAGAACCGGACGTGGCTATGCCTAAGGCGATTGAAGCTTATAATCATTCCATACATGCAGTTACGGAGTTCTCACCATTTGAGGTCGTCTTTGGGGTTCACGGACACCGGCGGGACTATAAGGGCACGATAGCTGACGGGGATGAAATAGTGAATAATCACATTGCTCGAAGAAAGTTATGGGAGGGAGCACGCGGAAGAATCGAAAAGGAAAAAACCAGGAGGGTTGCGCAGGAAAATCTAAAGGTCACAGACAGGATGGGACGATTGTATATAGAAAGTTGGATTCTAACAGGAGTAAGGAGATACAGCGATACGAGAGCCCATTCAGGGTGATAATCGTTAGGGAGAATAATGTAGCTACGATAGAGAGTATCCGAGAACCTAAAAAGAGGAGAACTGTCCATATTGAACAGTTAAAACTTCCGGCAATGATAGTATAGAGACTGGACTGTTCTCATCACCTCCACTTGAAATGTAGTTATTAATTTATTTTTTTAATGTTTTGTTTTAGTTTATTTTTTTATATTTAGTATTTTATTTTATGTTGTTCATTTTATTGTATCAGAAATCTTTTTCTTTATTTTTAAGTTTAATTTGAAGATGGCCACGGGACCTTCTAATTTAAATTAATGTATGAAGTACCACCAATGGGTGGTTTCTTCCCAAGATTTTCAAGTGTATATGAAACATACTACATATTTACCAATTGTATTATTTTGTACAGTTGTAAATTACATTAAATAAATAATTTTAAAAAAAAGTTTAATTTATGTATATAGTGTTTACTTTTGATCAACTTGTGAGTTTTTGTATATTGGTATAGGAATTTTTTTTTTAATTGTAAATAGTTTTCCATATTTTTTCTATTCTATGCTTGGCAAATTGACTCTTTCCTTGAATGATGTTGGATGCTTGGCATCATAATCGTGGTTCGCATTTCGCAAGCTGCCGCCCTTCTTGAGCAATCCGTCCGCATCTAGGAATGGCTGAAGATGTTTAGTTGGTTGCACCCTTGTACAATGAAGACATCTTGCTGAGTTTGAAGATCCGTAAGGTTATCAAGAATAGCCAGCTGTGGGGCTTGGAACCCTTGTATAAATGGCTATTTAGTGATCTACTTTGTTTTTCACGAAGTATCAATTAGTTTCCTGTGCTTAATGGAATCTTTGTGATTTTCTACTACAACATGTAAAACCATGTTTGACGGAATGATGCTTTTATCGTCGCTCCTTATATTCCAGTTTGAACTGATGGTATTCAGTTTATGTTTTAGTCTAGAATTCTTGTCTAATTATTATGTCTTAATTATTGTTATTATATACACTACACACTTGCGTCGTAAATCGTGGCGATGATGTGTTTCCTGTAAATGTTCACATTGCTTGTTCTTTTTTTGACGTCGTGTCAACTGATCGCACCTTTTCCGACTCCCGAAACTTCTCCATTGTGCTCCTCACCATTAGTGTAAAGAAGAATGAAAAGTCCCAATTTAAATTGCGCTTAGACCCTAAAGGACAAGCTACAATAAATCCAAAAATGAATGGAAGTAATCTGAGTGCATCATGACCCACGTTGATTGGCCGACCTCTGAGAATGTCCATAAAGAGATTATCCCCAAGGAAAAACTCTACAGTCCCTGACTTCCAATATCCCAAGGCCGCTAACAGTTTGCCCTTGTAATGAGACTGAACTTGGGGAGAGAAAGAAGTTTGTGGAAGATAGCTAGTAATAGAAGGAACTACGAAAGCCTTAGTATTTAATTTTGTCCGAGTTAAATGATGGAATCCCTGATCAAAGAAAGCAGTCTATTTTCCCTTAGTCACCTTCAAGCCCGCAATACTCTGCTTAAAATATTCGACGATGAGTCCTAATCTCTTTGGACATTCTGACGTCATGAAGAAAATTCACTTCCGCTGTCTACTACTACTGTTACTGGATTGAAGATACTCTGTGCATCACGAACCCACACAACGGCAGCCCTCAGAAAGACTTCTTCCTCACCTGACGCTCCAAAAGGTACGGGTTCATGAAACCAGGTGTAATACCCTTCATTGCTCATCGAACATCGGTACATTGCTGTGCATTGGATTGTATGATGTTATCATGTATGATTGTATGGAGTTCATGTAGTGGTCATCTGCGTATTATCGGTACCGGTAGGGTAAATAGATGATTTCCCTTTGTCATATACTAGGGCAAGAATATTGTCCTATGTTGAATTGAAAGTGTCGCAGTGGGGTATCTAAATTTTTTTACATGCCATTAAATAAAAATAGTTGTGTAAGGTCAGCTATAATAGAACTCCGTTGTTCAAGTATGGGCTTTATTTTTACCCCCGACGACTTCTATTTTCCTCTTAGCATCTCAAATTGCTGTTTAACACCACTTTCCAAATACACCATGATATTCGATAGTAAACAAAAATAAGCTACTGCAGTGCCAGAAACACATACTGGTGTTGAGTTCTTTAAAGAAATACCTCTGTACATTCTGGAAGTCTTCAATCCTCCATGGATACACAGCCTACCGAATCGAATGCACCAATTATCCCGAATACCAAAAGATAGTACGTCACCAACTGAATAAAGAATTAGGTTCTCGTTTCTTATTCAAAATATTCCAGATACTTTCTTAATATATACGGATGGATCAAAATCTGACGAATCTACAGCATCCTCTTTTGTCACAAATAACTCAACCCATAAAATAAAACTGCATGAATGATGCAATGTATATACTGCTGAACTACATGCAGTAGCCTCAGAACTCCACTTCTCCATGACAGTGAGGAATACTAAAATAGTAATCATTACCGACTCTTTGAGCTAATTAAAAGCCTGAAAGAACATTTACCGAAACACTCGACAATCATAAAAATTCTCAATTATACCTCAACATGCTCGAAAATTAGAGAAAAACTTTTCTTTATATGAGTTATTAATTATCTTCAATATTAAAGAGGTTTGAATCTTGAAATTTAAATATAAAATGTGAAACATGGGCGTTGAGGACCATTGGGTCCTAAAACCCCAACGAACAACAACAACCAGATTGAGCAAAATTATACCGTTTGGGAGAAGATCAAGTGGCTAGGATATTCGTCCGCTGCACACTGACAGTGGAAACGCTTTTGGAAGTTAGAAAACAACGAGAAGTCATCCTTGCGTATCATCATGGTAAGAAATATCACCGCGGAATTCCTGAGACTAGGCAGGACTTAAAGAGAAGATACTTTTAGTGCGGAATGAGGAAAACTATTTCGGAGGTTGTAGGAAGCTGCGAGGGTTGTCTACGAGCTAAGTACGACAGACATCCGCCTAAAGAGAGACAAGAGAAGACAACTAACCACAGATGCATCGCTCGAAGATTTACAAATTAACTCATTTACAAGGAAGGAGTACAAATGGGTGGCCATTGGCCATTAACCTCTTCAGTAAGGTGGCAATGGCCCACCAGCTGCAGGACAGGTCTTAGAAAGCAGTATTGGCCGCTCTTCACTTGTTGTTTCAGTTCTAGAGACGAGAGTGACCGGTTTTTTATCGAGTGTACTCAACAGATGATAGATGTCAGCGCTAGGGAGGAAGAATCCCGCATGGATGTTGAAAAACCAGGATGGATAAGGATTACTTACAATGGGCCTAGGACTACACCGCCATCCTGAAGAAGAAAAGAGTGAAAGTATTGCAGTAAGGAGAAAACGCTAAACAGGGACAGAAGATCGGGGCAAGCAAAACCCAGAATCAGCAGCCAGAGAGAGGACCGCAAGTGTCATGGATGCGACAAACTAGGGCACCTGGTGGCTCCCTGTATATCTAATTTAAAAATAGGTACAAATACGAGCCAATGGCTCAGTGTCCATAAACTCGGTGTTTCGAATATGGAAACAAAGGACTCATCGCCCAGCAGTACCCATACATGATGAATCGTAGCAGTATCGATGAAGGAATATGGACGAGGGCAACAAGTATGGAGGAAAAGCCTCTATCTGACTAGACTGAGCGGACCGTCGAGTGAGTCTACGGAAGTTTCAGGAGTATCAGAAACAGAAGAAGTAGATGGACAAAGAATGGTAGTGAGAAAAGGAGGACCAGGAGGAAGGAAGACACGTGAAGGAAGAACAGGGTGGTCTGCCAATAATTCAAGTGAACGAAGGAGTGAGCTGTCTGGTGTACAGGGGAAGCTCAAACACCATTGCTTGCAGAGAAGTTGGAAGAAGTTGGTGAGACAAGTTGGAAGGAACTATTGAACCAATAGAACATGGGCATCACGTACAAATCTGGCAAGGAAAACGTTGTAGCAGATTGGCTCTCGCGAGCGATCATGGTAAGAGGCTGTAGACGATGACCAAGGAGAAACGTCTGGAGTTGGAAGGAGGTTCTTGAATAAGTAGACTCCGGAAGAAGAACACCAATCAGCCTCAATAGAGAAATAGAATAGGAAGGAGACATCCGCAGAAAAAAAAATTCAAACGACGAAATACAGACTGAAATGAAGGGACTTCAGGAGACTATTAACGATTGAATTAATTGAAGCCTGGAGAAAAGCATCATCTGTACGTGGGAAACGATACCGTTTGGGAGAAACCCAAGGCGTGATGCACACATAGGAATGGACAAGGCATTCATCCGTTGCAAACTGATGGTGGAAACGATTTTGGAATACGAAAAAAAACAGTCACCCTAGTCACAAAACAAAAAAAAAAAAACAGAAGTCACCCTAGCGTATCATCAGGGTAAGACAAATCACCGCGGAATCCCCGAGACTATGCAGGAATTAAAGAGAAGATACTTTTGGTGGGGGATGAGGAAGACTATCTCGGAGATTGTAGGAAGCTGCAAGGTTTGTTTGCGCACTAACTACGCCAAAAAGAAGACAGGAGAAAACACCTACCACAGATGCACCACTCAAAGACTTACAAATTGACACATTTATATGGAAGGTGTACATATAGGTGAACATGATTGACCTCTTCAGTAAGGTGGCAATGGCGCACCAGGTGCAGGATAGATGTTCGGAAGCAGTTATGGAAGTTTCAATTCAACGGAGTTCGGGAGCACACCTGATCAGATTCAGACCGAGATTTTGACAATGCCATGATTCGAAAAGAAATGAAGGACCTTGACGTAATATGGCATCTCAATACACCAGGACACCCCAAGAGTAGAGGAGGCATAGAGCGGCTTCATGGCACGCTGAGTGACCATCTTCGATTATTTCAGGTCGACCAGGAACTAGAACCGGAGATGGCTGTGACTAAGGCAATTGCGGTATATAATCATTCCATACATGCAGTTACAGAGTTCTCACCATTTTAGGTCCTTTATGGGGTTCACGGAGAGTGCACGACAGCTGACGGAGATGAAATACTCAATAACCACATTGCTCGAAGAAAGTTATGGGAGAAAGTACGGAGAAGAATCGAAAACGAAAAAACCTGGAGGGTAGCGCGTGAAAATTTAAAGGTCACAGACAACATTGCATATAGAAAGTTGGGTTTTAACAGGAGGTACAGCGATACGAGGGCCCATTCAGGGTGATAATCATTAGGGAAAATAATATTTTTACTATAGAGAGTATCCGAGAACCTAAAAGAGGACAACTGTCTATATTGAACAGTTAAAATGTCCGGCAATGACAATATAGCAACTGGAGTGTTCTTATATCACCTCCACTTGAAATGTAGTTATTTATTCAATTTGTTTGTCTTTTGTTTTAGTTAATGAAATCTCCGTATGGGCTAGTCCAGTGGAAGGCTAGTGGGAATTCTGGTTCAGTACACAGCACCGATCCACATAGGACAGAACACCTCATACTTACACTAACATAAGGTCACTTCTAGTACATACCCTAGGGTCACCTCCCCTACATAGCCTCTAACTCACCTAAGTTTTGTCTAATGGAATGTTTTATCTTTTCACCGAGCAGGAGCCCTTCGGGAACTTCTTCATCATATGGATAGGTATAAAATAGACACTGCAGCAATCCAGGAAATTCGTTGGCTTGGAAGTGGAACAATGGAAAAGAGGAATCAGCTGCCATGAAACCATGCACATGTTTGGAACTGGATTCATTGTGAAAGGGAAGACACGCCAGCTTGTTCTTAATTTTACACCTATATCTCCACGTATGAGCTACATTCGTTTAAATGGAGAGTTCCAAAATTACTCTGTTATTAATTGCTCCAACAGAAATGAAAAGGACTCATTCTATGACGAACTAGGGAAGGCATTTGGAAGTTGTCCTAGTCATGATGTAAGGATCGTATTGGGGGATCTCAATGCTCAGGTCGGCAGGCATTCTACCCGACTAATCGAATCCATAGCCATCATGAAAGATCTAATGAAAATGTACTGAGACATATTAATTTTGCCAACTCTCATGGATTGGTAGTTGGAAGCACCATATTCCCGAGTAAGAGGATACACAAAGCCACATGGAGGTTTGTGCAGATATGAAGAGTAAAGACGCATGGAGAGCTGCAGTGATATTAAGGCCCATTCAGAGTGATCACTATTAGGGAACACGACGTGGTCATTATAGAAAGATTTAAGGAGCACAAAAAGCGCAGAACTGTTCATTTCAAACAGCTAAATATCCCTGCAGCTGCGACGCCATAATAGGAGATATATATAAATTAATTTAAATTTCCTCATAAAAAAAAACAAGTACGAACAGATAAGTTGTGATGAGGACACACCGGACACTCTTGCGCAGGCGTTTTGGTTAATGGGACATTAAGTTGTTCAATGTGAACTAACTTATGCTTTTTGCGTTCTATAATACTCTCTATAGTTATAAGTTATAGTGGGTCCCTCTGTCGCAAATGCGGCAGAGAATCTGAAACACCAGCTCATGTGCTGGGAAAATGCCCCAACAACTCCCTCCTTAAAACACGCCGGCACCACAGGGTCAAAGAAGAATTGATGAAGTTCCTTGAAAGAAAAGACTTCACCTGCTTCGAGCAGGTCTATTGTATTGACACCGACGGATCCTTAAGATATGCCGATATTGTTGCGTTTACAAAAGTCGGAGACACGGCTCTTGTCTTGGATCCGACGGTAAGATGTGAAAATAATGACCTCGAACAGGAAGGTGGAGTGGAAAGGGAAAAAAAGAAAATATATGAAAAATGCGTCCCTTTTGCTTAAGGAAAAATTCCGCGAGACCTTCGGAGAGAGAGAGTTCACCGTGAGAGGCCTCTGGTTTGGATTTCGTGGAACAATACCAGATAGAACAAGGAGCTTCTTAGAAGGCCTAGGTGTTAGCATTAGGGATATTGCGATCTTAGCGGAAAATATTATTTTGGACTCCCTGGGGATCATACACCATCACCTGCATGGGAATTAGCTCGGAGATTATTCTTTGTTTTATTTATTTATTTTAATATCTTGACCTCTCTATTTGTGTGTTTTAACATATTTATTCATTAAATTATTTTATTTTATTAATACTATTTTTTTTTAAACTTATTTATCCATTCAAGTGTTTCCTGTAACCGGTTTTTTATTATATTTTCCTTTTAATCTATGTGTTAGTCTTATTCTCGTAAAATGTATCTATTTGTTTGTTCTTGGTAGACTGATCTACTGCTGTAACTATGAATGATGGTCTGATCTAACATTACCGTCTAATATTGAATTTGTTTAGCGGGTCACTGACGAGGATCTGGGAGGGTGAATTCCGGAGAGCAAATTTGTTGATCGGGTGAATTGAATAATTGAAAAAAGGGTGAACTTGGAGGAACAGAAATGAGAAAGAAAAATAGGAATGAATGAAACATTTGTATTTGTTGTACAGACCGAAATGGATTGTAAAAGGAAACTGTAGGGGTGAAAAAAAATGTTTATTATATCCTATTATTGTATCTCTTTTTTTCTGATTATACCATGTATGTGTAATTTATATATGTCCGATTACGGATTGATAAGTATGCTGTGTGAGATAGCAACCTAATGTATTTAGGCAGCATAGATAAATAAAGTATTTCTCTCTATCTATGTTCTCTGATGGTTAAAGCCACCTCTGTCTTGGAAGCTTGTCTCTCTGTTGGAAAGCTTAAATAAAAGAACAAAAAAACACGTTGGCTCGGATGGTAAACATTTATTTGGTAAGTTAATATCAAGTATAATATAGTATAAATAGTAAGTTAAAAAAATCAATTAAATTAAAAAAGAAACGTTCAAACTAAAATATGGCACAAAATTTAAAATAAAAAAATCATGGTTGTTGCGTATCTCTTCACCGGCCAGAGCCGTGCCCTTATAATCCCTCTGGATTCCGCAAAGCCTGAAATGAATCTCAAATGGCGAAAACCTCAAAATGGTGTGTACCGAATGATTGTATGCCGCAATCGCTTTAGGCATTTCTACGTCCGGTTCCAGTCCATGGTCTATCTGGTACAGTCGAAGATCACTCAACCACTCTACTTCTTTTTCCCTGCGAATCCTGTTCCTAACTTTGGCCCACAACTTTTGTAAGGCCATCTCATTAACGGCTATTTCATTCTCTCCCGGCAAATGAAATAGCCGTTAATGATAGCTGTTAAATAGCCGTTTACCACGCAAATGCCGTCGACGCCCCCGCATCCAAAAAAGAATTTCAAATGGGGCAAAGCCCGTGACTGTGAGTATGCATTGGTGGTTGTATGCTGCGACTTCTCATTGCATCCATAGTTCCAGTACCTTTCTACCTTAAGGTTACCTCCTTTTGATGTTCCGGATCTCGCAGGGTATCTACTATCGACGTGTATCGAATAAACCATCGATCTACGCCAATTTTTTCCGTTCTCCATAGCCGTTGGATCTTTTCCCATACCGTCGTGTTTCCAACATATCAATGGTGGATCTTACCGCCGTTGGATGCTTCTTTTAGCGCTCTGAATTGAAAGAGTCCTCAGCACGGGTTACAAGGTGGAAATAATTGTTGAGCCAGTACAATCTGGACATTAAATACAAATCAGGAAAGCATAATGTAGTCGCCGACGGTTTGTCGCGGGCTATAAAGGTGAACGCGATAGAAGAAACAGTGGAACTTTCCGGGAGTATGAGAGAATGGACACCTGTAAAAGTGGGAGAAGAAGATTTAGCATCATAGATTATGACAGTGAAAGAGGAGGACATAATTAACAATGAAATAGAACAGAAGAAATTGTGAGACAAGGTGTGAAGTAGGATAAAAACTGAGAAACGCAAAAGAGTCACTCGGGAAAATTTACGCTTCCGCGACACCATGGGGGTGTAATGAGCAACTCATAGTTTACTCCGTAAGCTGAACTCTAATCGGAGTAAGGAGTTACAACGTTACGACCGGCCATTTAGGATGACAGTAATTTTTTCAATTTATTCTCAATCAATAGTCTACAAACTAAATACAAGCTTTTCAATTTATTCCTTTTTTTTTCTTTCCCTTCCATTTGACAATTTTTATTTCATTTGATCGACAAATTCCCCTATATAACAAATATTAAAAATAATAAAGTAATAAATAAAACAACAAACAAGATATGCGATGTATGCATCCCATCCCTCCTCTGGATAACTCCCTTACTCATTAATTTCGATGCATGTTGTGAAGGATGATTCCCACAGAGTCGAGTATTATATTCTCTGTTATCCTAGCCACGTCCTCCATGAAGGACCATCCTGTCCATCCTATCGACCCCGAGTTCCTCCATGAAACTCCCAGTTGTGCCGGGAATCGTTCCACGGGCTCCGAACCAGAGGAGCCCTCACGGAACTTCTCCTTGAGGAAAGGGGTGCATTTATCGTATATTTCCTTCTTTTCCCTATCTACCTTATTTGCCTAGTCAAGGTCGTTATTTTCATATCTCACGGTGGGATCCAGAATGATTGCCGACTTCCCCTTCTTAGGAAAAGCAACTATATCCGCATATCTTGTGGATCCATCCGTATCAACATAGTAGACCTCGTCAAAGGAGCCAAAATCTTTTTTTTTCTTTTATGAGCTTCATTAACTCGTACTTCACTCTATGATGTCAGCGTGTTATGAGGAGGGAGTTCTCGGGGCATTTCCCCAGCACATGGTGGTGTTTCCGGCTCCCTGTTGCATTTGCGACAGAGGGACCCAACTTTTCTATCCTGTCTGCTGACACCTGGGATTTCACGTAGGTGCATAATTTATATTCAATTTCAGGGCATTGAACCATTCAGAGACCGTAATTATTTGTTTATCGTATATGAACTTATTTGCTCTCGGGGTCTCTTTGAAATGGCGTACTCCAATGCCCTCCCACCTGCAATTAGCCCATTCCTCGAACGCATTTTCACGTAGCGACTGTCGTAGAGCTTTCATACTCCGATGCCCCTTATCAACGCCTAATCTATCGACACATTCAGCAATATCGGCTGAACAATCGATAGTGGACTGGAACAGAGCATTGGGTACATTTGACAACCGCTGAGCAATGGACCAGTAGGAAGCCTCCCATTGGCAGTGGATCAAGAAACACGTTCACATTGAAAAATTAATGCTCCCAGTGTTATTACCGTAAGCTAGAGCGTCCTCAGCTCAGCATACAGTGATCTTTATACATATAATACTGTTTATTTTTTTTGTTATTCTCTGATACGTTAGTTTTAGGACTTTTTTTTATTTTATGAGTTCACCTCCTGAAGTTGGGAATTTAGCAACTTTTCCAGAATTGGAGAAAAAACTAAACTCAACCAGCAACAACCTTCTGTCTCAACCGTCCCAGACCATCATCGCCAGGAATACAGAAGACCGCAACCATATTCTGAAGTCACAAGGAACCAACAGTCTCGACGTCAGGCGCCTCAGACCTCCCATTTCTATCCCCAGACCTCTCACTCTCAAACTCATACTCCTCGTCCGCCTATTCCTTCCCATCATCTACCTTTAAAAGTAAAATTACCTCCGGAGCATCCACATCCAGCTCCTACTCATCCTACTTTTCAAGTAAATAACCCACTCCAATTACCGATTAAAATAGATGGGTCCAGGATCATCATGCACAGATCATACCTCACGACGGGTTCTCCCCACACCCAGCGCTCCGAGTCATACAAATTACCCTGGTCCACATCCACATTTCAACAACAATCCACCCGATATAAACTCCATCCTATCATCCTTTCTGTTGGAACTCCAAGAAACTATTAAACCACTTAATACACTTCTCACTAGAATCCTTACCGAAATTCCTTTTAATCTCCCACGATGAGTGCAAAGCCCATAATTATCCTTTTGTGGAACGCTAATGGACTACATAACCACCGTGACGAACTCGATATATTTCTCCACAACAAACACATAGACATTGCACTGTTGACAGAAACTCACTTTACTCAATCACATTTCTACATACGTGACTACATTACTTATCGATCAGACCACCCAGACAACACCTCACACGCCGGACCGTGGATCCTTATCCATAAATCCTTATCCCATTCCCTCCTTCCTTCCACTCCAACTGCCGCTATCCAATCAACCTCTGTAATAATTTCAACTTGTCATTTCCATTTAACATTATCAGCTGTATACTGCCCACCCTGGTAATCCACTTTCCTACAACCATCTTCATTCTTTATTCCAATCCCTTGGATCGCGCTTCATTGCTGGAGGAGACTATAATGCCAAACATCAACGATGGGGATGTCGTACATCTAATACCAGTGAAAATATCCTGTCCAGTGTCACTACCACCAATAGGTATTCTATCCTCTCGTCCATGAGTCCTACATCCCTCAAGAAACGTCCCGATATCCTTGATATATTTATCACCTCTCAAATTTCCTGTTCCCGGACCAACATCGAATCTATAGATGACTTTTCCTCAGACCACAATCCAGTTATCCTTTTCTTACATTCAAACTTCGTTCCTAAGCCCTCTCCTCCCTCATTGATTAAAGGACGAGTTAACTGGGACAAATTTCGTGATGATTTAGAAAACAACTGGACTTGAAAATTCCACTTAAGACTAAACATGACATTGACGAAGCCATAGAAAACTTAATAGAATCTATAAGATAATACATATACGACAACACAACTATCAGTAAAACTAATAATACCAAACCTACTAACATGCCACACCACATTCGCATCTTATTAAAGGAAAAACGAAGAGCAAGAGCGAAGTGGCACAGGACTAGATACCCATAAGATAAAACACATTATACTAAATTTACAAACAAACTTAAAACAGAACTTAAAAAATTCAAAACGCAAAATTTAACTAACTTAACTGAAAACCTCACGACTACTGACAAATCTTTATGGACGACTACTAAGAAGATTCTTAACTTCAAGAATTTTAATCACCCACTTCTTACTGAATCTCAAACATGGACAAAATCGGACGAAGAAAAATCTCAAATATTCGGTCAGCATCTTTCTAAAACCTTTGAGCCATACCCTGACATCCTTAATTCAACCAACCTTGAACACATTGAAGAAGTATTGAATACTTCACTCCAAATGACCCTGGCACCTAAAGCATTTCATCCATCAGAGATATCCAACATTATCCAGAATTTACCAACCCGCAAAGCTCCTGGTTATAACCTAATTACATCCCATGTTCTAAAACATCTTTCTCGAAAATCTGTTATATTCCTGACATACATCTACAATGCTGTACTCAGATCCACATACTTTCCTGACCCATGGAAATTATCCATAATCAAAATGATTCCCAAACCTCGAAAGCCGCTAGAACACCCATCTTCTTACCGTCCTATATCTCTGTTACCTATCATGGGAAAAATCCTTGAGAAACTTATCTTAAATCGCCTGTACCCCCTCCTCGATTCCAACCGCATAATCCCAGATCTCCAGTTTGGATTCCGAACATCCCACTCCACATTCCAGCAATGCCATCGTGTGGTCGATGTAGTCTCGTCTTCATTGGAGCGCGGAATGTACTGCTCGGGAGTCTTTCTTGATGTAGAAAAGGCTTTTGATCGAGTCTGGCACCCAGGACTGCTGTACAAGATCCAAAAATTCCTAGCCCCTACATATTATCTCATTATCCGTTCTTATCTCTCAGATAGGTTATTTCAAGTAAATCACAACAGCGCTTATTCATCCCTGTTTCCTCAGTCTGCTGGTGTACCTCAGGGTAGTATCCTTGGTTCTATCCTTTATACAGTTTTTACAGCTGACATCCTAACACAATTCTCACCACGTATGCCGATGACACATGCCTATTGTCAGTGAATACTGATCCTTCCATTGTATCCCAATCCCTCCAACCCCACATCACCACCCTCGAAGAATGGTGCCAAAACTAGAGGATTAAAATAAATTCCACCAAATGTGACGAAGGTTTACGACGAAGAGTAAATGTGCTCTTCGTCGTAAACCTTCGTCTTGCCCTACAGTATCTTTTAACAATACCCCACTCATACCTGTTGAACAGATCCGTTACTTAGGACTAAATCTGGACAAACGACTGACATGAAATCTTGATACAAGACTGAAAAGACAGGAAACTGCTCGTCGATTCCGACTATTACAACATTTACTAGACAAACGGTCCAAACTTCCAATCCATTACAAAAGACTGATCTACATGACTATTATAAGGCCTATTTG
>NW_027106628.1:40122-40635 GCF_000696795.3 Halyomorpha halys
GTTGCTGATGATATGAAATAAACTATTGTATTTTAATAAGGAAGAATTCGTGTCATTCACTAAATCCATTTTAATTCCATAAGTCTCTTCAAGTAAAAGGATTATTAAATTATTAAGCTATTTATTTCTTGAAATGTTCTCATTCCAGGCTAGTGGAAATAGTTTGGTCCACCACACTTGATTTTTTTACTTAACCTCCTCAAATATACTTTAATTTTAACACAACAAGAATTATATTCTCGATTAGAGCTTAAAGTTATACATACGCATAAAATGCATGGTTCAGTAATAATGCTCTATTTAATACAATCGCATTGTTTCTATATTCCAGTTAATTAGGATACAATCCCCTGCCCTTCAATTCGACAAGTATTAGGTGCGCTTTTGGTCTTTAAAAGTTAAAATCGAGACCACCATTTAGCATTGAACGGATTAAAAATGTTTTACAATTTATTATTTTGTATTGTAGCGAGAGGGTGCAAGCGGTATAGTAAAAGCTCACCAGAGCGCAGC
>NW_027106628.1:40685-43318 GCF_000696795.3 Halyomorpha halys
CCAAACTTCCAATCCATTACAAAAGACTGATCTACATGACTATTATAAGGCCTATTTGGACATACGGAGTTGAGCTATGGGGCTCCACTAAACCATCTAATTCCTCTCTAATCCAACCCTTACAGTCCAAAATCCTTCGTAAAATTCTTAATGCTCCTTACTTTGTCACAAATCAAATCATCCATCAGGACCTCAATGTCCCGTATGTTGCCGATTTGGCCAAAACCAAATACCAATCCTTCCATAATAAACTTCCCAACCACCCAAACCAACTCGTTTCTAACCAGGCTTCTCCTTCACTACTTAATAATCTTCCTAGACGTCTGAAAAGAAGATGGCCTCGAGATCTTCTCCTTTAGAAATGTTTTTGGAGTTCTATCAATGGGTAGATTCTCCATGTTTTTATCATGTCATAATATCACTTACAGCAAATTTACTTGATGTGTATATATGTATACAGTTGTAAATATCAATATATATCAATATAAATTATTAAAAAAAAAAAAAGTTATGTGTTCAACATAATTTGAAGGTGTTTTTTTAAAAATCTTAAATTTCTGTAAATACCATTTTTCTGTACTTTATATTATTATTATGTAAAGTGTTCTACAATTTTTTTTCTGTAAGTTACTTTATTTTATATTTCTTCATTGTTAAGTATTCTTTAGTCTGAATAGGTGGCGTTTATGTTAATTTTTGTGTTCTTATACGTTTTTTCAGTTCTTATATTTCTTTTTAGTTTATGAGGATTGTTCGTAAACTGGTGAAGGGGCGTTACAGGCTGTCAGCAGACTGAGCACCTGATCAGCTGTTCAATGTGTATATATAGGTGGAGACCCCGTAACTAAACAGTGTTGATTTGATGTTCCCACAACGTTCCAAAGCGAGCGCACTGAGACCTGCGCCCCAACCTGCACGGCTGTCACATCCCTCCGCAGTCAGGTAACCAATATATATAAATGGTATATGCAGCAATGAGTAGTATAGTCTTATCCTCATTGAAATATTTGGACAAGACTTAAATGCTGAATTTCCAAAATTGTTGCCAATAGATAACAGATGACGAAAAATACATGTCATACATGTACAATGACAAAAAATGTTCGTTTGAACGCGAGTTCTAACTGGTGGGCGCATGCACGGTAGGGTTCTAGCTTCACTACCAGAAATTGTTTCTAATTGCTCTTAACCAGTCTGTTGACAGGATAATTAATTCCATAAAATTATTCTGAGTTCTTTCAATATTGTTTCTAGAATAAGTTTAGAATGGATAAGACAGAATTGTAAATTTTTGGAAACTTCTATAGTTTTAGAAAGTTGTTAAATTTTTGCCTTGAGAAATATTCTTAAAATAACTTTTCTGAAAACAAGTAAAATTATATTGGATGAAGAGAGTTGACATTATGAAGTAGATTGGAGGAACATAGTCCGGGTGGCGGTCAATAAAGCTACCAAAATAGTAAAATAAAACTATTTATTGTAAACCAAGGTTTGGCCCCAATTTGCAGGGCTTCGTCCGGGCTATCTGGTGGTAATACAAAGCACAAGTGTTTCAGTACTAGTACTTCAGTAATTGCATTACCATTAGACAGTCCTGCAAAGTTGGGCCAAACCTTGGTTAACAATAAATAGTTTTATAATTTTGATACCTATATTAACCCCCACCCGGACTATCTTCCTCCAATATTAAAATTATAGTTGGTAAATTTGTTAACTGAAAGGCTCACTTAGAAAATTAGTGAACGTCCTAGCTGAAAAACGAAAAGTCTTAGGGTAAAATGTTTCTGGAACGATAAAATCGATTGGACGGAAGTGTCTCCCCATGAAATCGATTTTTGACATTTTTTTAAATTTTCTCAAAAACAGTCTAACGATTTCGATTAAACTTGGTATATTAATTTACAATCCAGTGTTATTTCATTCCAGCCATGTCTCATTCACATTGAAACAGTTTACCAGGGATTAAATGCAGAATTAAAAAAAAAAAGTTCGTTTAATAGGTTATTAGAAATAAATTACTATATTGCATTATTATCAGTAATAAATAATTAATAAATAATTAATAAATATAAATGATGAGAAACTTTTATAAGTAACCAAAGGAAAAAATGTACAAATTTAAACAGCAGTTTAGAGATTGGAAAATCGGAGATAGCCGAGCGTGTCCGATCTTTCTCGATCGCAATAATACGTCCACTGCTTTATTATATTTTGATAAACTGTTGTATTTTTGGCAGGAACAAAGTTGATATTCGTTATTTTAACTTCTATAAACCCTAAAAATAATTATTAAGCTATTAAAATGGATTTAGTGAATGACACAAATTATTCCTTATTACAATACAATATTTTTTATAATTATAATTTTTTAGTTAAAAAAAAAAGGTTTAATCGAGGTTACATCTCTCTGGTTTATTTTTAGAAGAGAACAGCTTTTGCCGTAAAATAAATTATCTTTACTGCAATTTTTCATTATTTTTTAAAGTAATACGAAAACATTCTTCTCCAAAATATTAATAAATGTATTCTTTAAGAAATAAAGAAAGGTAAAACGATATTTTTTATGTTCATGAAAACATTAGTACATCAAAAAATAAAAACGAGGAAGCAAAATGTTATTAGCTCGTAAAAAA
>NW_027106628.1:47113-50674 GCF_000696795.3 Halyomorpha halys
TGAATACGCCTTGTCGTGGGCCTTCTGTAAAGAGATATCAGGCTGAAGAAATCGCCTAAGACCAGACAACCCCGACAGTATTAACTGGGACAATAGTTATGTTTTCGGGTTTGTGAATAAAATGAAAATGAAATCTATTCACATCGCACATATATCAAGCCATTGTATCATGATGAAATTTATGATACTAAATTAACAGCATTAAATAATTTACCATATTGTAATTTTTTTTTAAGGAACTATTAGTTTAAAAAAAAACATTTAAAACTCGTTATAAAAATTTATTCCTGCTTTCAGTCAATACCTTTACCAATTAAAGAGTTATTTAAGAGAGAGCGTTAAACAATATGTAAAAATTGCAAGTTCAGTAATGGCTTGGGATGAATTGGATACAGTTTCTTATTAAACTTTGTAGAACATGATAACTTCAAAAATATAAATTTTTATGTGTTATTATTTAAAATTATATATATTTAAACAGTACGTAAAGTTTTAAAAATACATACTAATAGTTTGAAAGGTTGCCACTGTTAGTATCATATTGTTCTGCTCTCTCAGGTATAGTATTACTTAGAAACGTTTATAATATATTTAAAAAAATACAATAATATTAATTTTATTTGTTTATTGAAATCATAACTTAGAATAAAATAAGCTTAAACTTGAATATGAGATATAAATATTTTTTATTGTATCTGTACAAAATATAGGAATTCAGCCTCTTTTTTTAGTTCTTAGGATGTAAAACGTAAACTTTACCAAAATAGCTTAAATAAAATTATCGAAACTATAAAACTTAACATAAAGATTAGGAATAAAAAATTATTAATAATTAATAATGATTTCGCACGGTTTAAAGATTTTATTCGTTTATAATGAATCCTTAAATATCTGGTTTAAGTTGTTACTTCCCTTGCAACACTTTTTTTTTCTCGTTTTATTTTATTTATTCATTATTTGAATAAATACATGTTTAATTTAAAATACCTAAAGTCGGTTTTATTCAGAATTTATTGTTTTGTTTTTTCTTTTTTTTTTTTTTTTTTACGAGCTAATAACATTTTGCTTCCTCGTTTTTATTTTTTGATGTACTAATGTTTTCATGAACATAAAAAATATCGTTTTACCTTTCTTTATTTCTTAAAGAATACATTTATTAATATTTTGGAGAAGAATGTTTTCGTATTACTTTAAAAAATAATGAAAATTTGCAGTAAAGATAATTTATTTTACGGCAAAAGCTGTTCTCTTCTAAAAATAAACCAGAGAGATGTAACCTCGATTAAACCTTTTTTTTTAATTGAGTAGCATTATATTATATACATACGTATTATCTAAAAACTAGTTACTAAATTACAAAATACTAATTTACACTAAATATGTAACATATAAAGATAATGTTTCCTACTTTTTCCATTTGTTTTAATCTGCATATATTTTGAATTGGATCGTTGTGGAGAGATTCTAAATTGTAATAAATAGAAGTGATATTATACGAAAAAAAAATATATTACGTCAAATATTCATATTATTGATTATTTCAAGCCATATTATTTTAATGCGTATTGAATGTTTTAAAAATACGTAAGCCTAGTAATTTAGCAATGAAAAAATCATTTATAAATGTTTTATAATGAAGTATGAAGTTGATTTGTGTTATACTGTATGTATAATTTTTTCTGAAAAACAATTATTGAATAATTTGATTTTTTTTATTAAATATAAAGTTAATCAACTTGAAATCACATGTTCTCGAAATACTTCAGATATAGATATACCATTGTTTTGAGCTTTGTTCCAGGATGGCCTCTCCATGAGATACTACTAAACTAATATCAAAGAGGATGGTCGAATACCAGTCTCGCTCATCAAGAAGTTCTTCGTAATGATTCCGATTCTATGGAGGAATTGATTTATCTCTATTGTAGCCACATGTTTGTTGTTATCATTTTCCCACATTTCTAGAGACAATAAATTTGTATTTTTTTAAGGACTTAAAAACTTAAATTTCATTTCATCTTCCTGTCGTCTTAACGATATCATTGAATTGTATTACAAAAACTGACAATATATATACATGCATATTTTTAAATCTAACAGAATCCAAATGTCTTGAGGTCTATATGGATGATTTCCTCAGATGAATTCTTTATAAGACTTGACATGACAACTACTGTAATTGATAATAAATAGGTATCTTCTTACTGTTTACAACCAACATTACGAATATTTAAATTGTATTGTTATTTTGGTGTTCTGTTAAAAATTTACCAAATACAAACATATAAAACCTCCTTAAAATTTCTTGCAAGTAACTGATTATATAAATAAATTCTAATATTTTAACTCTTAAAAAATCGCTTTTTCTATAATTTCATTTTTTTTTTTTTTGTGAGGAATAACAATAAAAGGCATTGGTACTCAGTAGTTTTTTTTTTATTGACAATTTCATTATACTAAACGCCCATGTTCAAATTTTTCAAAACAAATTGGCTCCAGTCAGAGATATAATCGAATTTGACTGGTCACTATTGGCTGTCATGCACTAAGTTGTACTGACCTGTATTACGAGTAGAGAATGCGAGAAATAGGAGAGCGAGGCGGTACATGATTCCTTCACCGTGGCTGGAGGGAGAGTGGCCAACCCCTTTACTCCCACTACCAACCAACCCCCTCCACTTTCCCCCTTCCCCTCCTTCCTCCCTTTTAACCCTCATAAAAGAAACATAGGCTTTAAGAGAATGAAACGCAGCTAGGACCCTCAAGGGCCGGCCAGACACCTCACTAGCGTACTCTCTCTAACTTCCATTATTTGATGGATTTTAATAATTAATTATTCCAACGTGACAGCGATGGAGGGGATGAGAGGGATTATTCAAACAATGTTGCATGAGTTTATCTCACCAAAGATTCAATGGCCGAAGGAAGTCCTAGAAACCACTTTAGTATAAGTACCTACCATCAACATCTGACCACAATTTTTTCTTTCTATGCGTTGCACTTAATGCCTCAACTTTCAAAATAATGACGGCAGAAGAACGCTATCATACCCAAGTTATTAAATCACTGTCTGTCGATTTATTTAGTGCGGAATTGAGATAGTTGTTAACGAATAAGTTTTGACGAACCTGGATGTTTGAGGTTCGGTACTCATTACTATTCTTGCATAAATGCATTTCATTAATGTATCATATCAAAACATAAACAGAATAAACCTTGTTAGTTATTGATGGACCAGTAATAAATCAATAACAAAGTAATGAAATGAAACTACCTGATATATTTTTCTCAAACTAATATAATTATGTCTTAATCAAAATTGGTATGACTAGGAACCAGGTTTATCATAGCAATGGTTTTAGGGTGTATCATTGTACTCGTGGTTACTTGCTCAAGTTTTTTTTTCCCCCTGCAATAATGTAATATATAATTAGTATGGATTGTATTGATAACTAATTGAATATTTTTTGAATTTGTTTTATTGATAATTAATATGTATGCTCGCCAATAAAGTGGTTTAGGAGTCGACTGGAGGGATGAGAAGTGTGTAAGGCCTCTGCC
>NW_027106628.1:50724-51608 GCF_000696795.3 Halyomorpha halys
AATTCAATAGATCTAATGAGTATGACGTTATTAATGCAATTGAAATAAAAAAGTTTTTAAATAACATAAATTTTGATACAGATAAAGATGAAATATTTAGCTTAGATCTTAAGTCCCTATTTACAAACATCCCAGTTGAAGAATGTATTAGGTTAGTAGAAGAAAATTGGGAAACCATTGTTAAAAATACTAACACTAAAGATAAAAAGTTGTTTATTGAAGGTTTGCAATTATGTATTAAATATATTTTTTTTAAATATGAAGGTCATTTTTTTAAACAAATACAAGGATTACCAATGGGGGGCACTTTCTGTTAATCTGAGTGGGATTTATATGAATAATTTGCTAGATAAAAACATAATAAAATTAGATAATAAACCCTTATTACTAAAAAAATATATTGATGACTTGATCATTATTACAAATTTTGATAATATTGAAACCTTTTATAACCAATTTAATAATTTTAATAGTAGAATATCATTCACAATAGATAGACCCATGAATAATATAATAAGATTTTTAGATATTAACATAATCAAGGATAATAGTGGTAAATTAAAGACTAAATGGACTAAAAAAGAAAAAACAAGTAATATAATACTAAATTTCACTTCAAACCACCCATACTCACAAAAAATAAATGTAGCTAGAAACCTGATTAAAAAAGCAATATTATTAACAGACGAAGTTTTTTTAAAAGATATAAAGACACAAATTTATAATATACTTATTGAAAATTTTTATCCAAAAAAATTAATAAATAAGTTATGGCATGGTATTATTAACAATCCCACAGCTAATAATAATGTTTGTTATATAGAAAAAAATGTAGATGGTAATAGGGGAGAAAATAACAATATTGATAACAGCAAAATTGTGAG
>NW_027106628.1:52837-68294 GCF_000696795.3 Halyomorpha halys
TAGGACCTTTCCACTCCAGGGTCCTACTACCTCTTTCCACCTATAAATAAACTCCCTTAACAAGAGATAATTCTCTTCTTCCATAAAACGGGAGGAGTTTGGCTCGGCTCCGAAAGATCCCGATCTTTCTCGAGAGCCTGGCTCGGAGTATTTCAATAACAGTGCAATCCACTACCACGTGTTCTGCAGTTTCAAGGACCCCACACATAGAGGAACAACTGAAATTTTGACTTTGAACTTTAGTCATAGTATTCATAATTAAATCGATGATTGAAGGATAAGCAATGCATCGGGGTGCTGTGTTGGCGAAGTTCATAAACCTGTCGGATTTAAGTAATCAGATATTTCCGTTTTTTTTTTAATTCGTATAAATTCGGGGTCGGCGATCTCATTATCTGATGCCCCCCTTGCCGTGGCCACCGGAAGATTCCGAAGACGCCGCCCAAATTATCTATCCTGCCCTTACCATCACACTAGAGGATTTGCTGGCCAGCCACCGATCGAGACAGACCTATTTTGTTACGTGAACACTGGCGAAGATTCATGGTTTACACCATTCCGCTCACCGCACACCTGGACGAGGGAAGCGGACATAGGACGCAGAAGTAACCGCGGCAGCAAGACTTCCAACCCTAACACCAGATAAGCCATTCCGTTATCTATAAGACCACCCAAATTTGTTCTAATATCATATTATTATAATCAAATAATTACTAAACTAACACACTAACAACAGTTTGCTCGCTCAGGGATTTTTTTTTTGGTCTAAAGAAATATGTGCATGTTTCTCAAAGTCTCACAATTTTTCTACTACCCCTTCATTCCAGACTACTTTAATTATAATTTTAAAATACAATCGGGGTACCTGAAGTACAGCACGAGGAGGTCCCGATGTAAACAAAGCCTATATGGTTCACCAGGGACTTCAGTCCATATTATTCAGTCGATCCGGACGAACTTTACTCTTTCTTTCCTGCTCCTCTTCCTTCATTAATTTTATGCGACTATTCTTCTTATCATATTCCTCAAGTGCGATTTGATCCTAACAACCAGTAACCTTTTAAAACAGTAAATTTTTATTTTATTAATTTTTTATATTATTTATGTATTTTATTGTGCTTTATTTCTGTATCTAATTGTTATTTTCTCTGCTATTGTTTTAAAGGTAAATGTGAGTAAATTTATTTGATTACCATTATTGTATTTTTATATACCTCTTTGTTTTGCATATAAATGAGTTTATGAGGAATGTTCGTAAACTGGCGGGGTGGGGGGAGTTACTGCTGTTATTGCAATATCAGCTGACAGGCTCCCTCAGCTGTTCGATCTGTTTATAAGCTTACGGAGTCTGCTAATAAAGTTAATTGTAAACAAGCCATCTAGTGTCTTGTATTGATTACCCCTTTTCCTTTTTTTTTATCATTCCGAACTGGAACAGTCTTTACTTAGTATTTTACAGCAGTCCAAGCATGTTAGATCTAATTCCTTCTTCTCTTCTTTAATATTTTGCTTTCACTGATATTCAAGTGGTGCCGATACCCCGGAGCTTGCCCCACTAACGGAAGTTTTTCTAGTGGGAGGCCATGCTGCAACACTTGAGTGGGTAAAAGTACGCACAGCAACCGCCCAAGACTTGAGGAAGGCCGTTTCTGAACTCGAACGGTTTACCGGGGAAATAGGAGAACTAAGCCACTTCATAAAAAGGGTGATCGACTGCAATAAGCCGAATTGAAGCGAAGTCTATCGAAAATCTACTCGATGGCGAAGATGCAAAGGCATTTAAAGCAGCGGTCGTCTGCAGAGTAAAAAGAAGCATCCGCAACTAAATTCAGGCCGACGAAGAGACCCCTTGGAGAGTTATCGAGGAAAGATTAAAGAAGGCGTTTAGAGGAGGACGGTAGGCGCCAGAAGAGGACATATTTATGATGATCAGGGAGACGAAAAAACCAAAACAGTTTAGTGGGCAACTTGCCGCGGAACTCCTGACATGATTTAACAGAATACAAGATAATCTAGGGGAAATAATGGAAACAATCCAGGTACAGGGTCGGATCCAGTTCTTATCCGTGGTACTAAAGATACAGTTGACAAAGGAGCTAGGGAAGAAGGAAGGATTTTCGAGAGAACGCTCGTTTGTGGAAATTGCTGAAGATATCAAAGAAACAAGTGCTATAGAGGTGGATGCCAGGGTGAACCCGGATAGAATACCAACGGCCCAGGAACATGCCCAACCCTTGGAGGAGGAGAGAACATGGAGGGGGTAGAAGAGAGAGAGCTAGCAACCAAGAAAACAGAAGAAGCCTAGCTGACACACAGAAGTAATAGTTGGTGGGAGGACCGCAAGTGTCACGGTTGTGAAAGATCAGGCATTTAGTGGCGCATTGCCAGCGCACGAGATGCTTCGAATGCGGAAATAAGGGAAACATAGCCAAACAGTGCCCATATATGTACCGAACAAAAGAGATGGGCCGGGGCGAACCAATGGAGATCAACGCCCAACAGATACGGAGAAGCCACTGTAGATTGAGTAGATCTTCAGGCGAATCCACGGAAGCATCGAGAACGTTGGAGAGCGAAGAAGAAGCTGAATAGCCACGGAACCGAGGGAGTCAAGGGAACAGAGTGAAAACAGGAGGATGGAAACACGGGAACTGAGGTACATGGAGCCGAGGAACAGGAAAGAGGAAGACGTGAGATATCATAAGGGGATGTCGGCAAGCGGGCGACCGCACACTGCTGAATTATAATGTGAGGGAGAAGAGCGGTGGTCTGCCTATAATAGAGAAAGCTGGATTGAGGTACCTAGTGGACACCGGCAGTTCCAACACCATCATGTGCCGAGAAGCCCTAGAAAAGTTGTGTAGTGGAGAGAGGACACACCAGATCCAGAAATGTCAATGTAAATTAATCACCCTGGGTGGCCCTTGTGTGGTAGAGGGTAGAGATAGGTTTGACCCGGTGGGGATTTAGTAGAGAGAACTAGCCAGTATATATCGTAAGGAGTATGCCGATGGAATACAAAGTGATTGTTGGGTGTGACCTGCTAGAGAAGGTGGGTGCTTGGGTTAAGAATATCAAGGGAAAATGGAAAATTAACTTGGGGGGTAAAATGTATAAATGTCATCGGCAAAGAAAAACCGAGGGCGCATGGGTCGGAGAAATCAATCAGGCCAAGGACTAGAGACAGAGACATAAGTGAGAATATGAAGATATTTTTTTTAAAGAAGGAGACATGCTTGGGGCAACCGAGAAGACAGTCCATGAGCTCATACTAAAAGAAGATAAGGTTACATATGTGAAAGAGAGGAGATTACCCACAGGAGCTACGTCACCACATCCGGGAAGAGCTTCAAAGTTTAAAACACCAGGGAATAATTATTGATAGTACATCCCCATATAATAGTGCATTGTTGGCGGTTATGTTTTTGAAATTATAAAAGTTCAAAGACCCCTTTTTACATTTATCAAAGGGTTCAGAAGATAAAGGTCTACCAATCAGTGTTAATATTTTAGGTTTAATCAGTTCAAAGTTTTTACATTGTTTACAATAAATGATTAAGAACAGAGGGGATTAAGGTTAAAGTCGGAATGATTAAAAGATAAGAGGCATTAAAAAGTCTTACTTATCATTGTTTTTGTTCAAGGGCTCCGAAGTTCAAAGTCCGATTTTGGTTTTGTTCGCGAGAGAAAAGAAGAGGATCACAAGACATTTGTGGAAAAAATGGCGTCTAACAAAAACAAGAGGATCGCGTGACCCTCTTAATAAAATGGCGGCACACTCCACTAAACCCGTAAGCCACGTGGTGGTAAACGAAAAAAGGAGGATCACGAGACCCTCGTAAATAAAATGGCGACGAACAAAAAGAAGAGGATCGGTCGGGTACACTCAGCTACTGCCAAATCCGTAAGTATCTAAAATAGCAGAAAAACAAAGTGGCAGTCGGGCACACTCAGCCTCTGGTTATAAAGTAAAGTAAAGTAGTATAAAGAATGGGCACCTCATCCATCAAGGGGTGGTGGGGATAAACAAAATACAAAATGGCGACTTAAAAATCACGTGATTTCTAATAGGGCGTAGTCTAATAGTTCACAATTGGCCATAGGTCACCTTACTGGTCACGTGAGTGGTTGAGGGTAAGTTAAGCTGAAAATTCAAATCTCCTCCCATGGGACACGTGATCACCTTTGGTGCTGCTTTCTAGCAAAAACCAGCTGAACTAACAGCGCTAGTGCTATGCTCTGGTGGAAAGTCAAGAAACTTCCACCGGAACATGCACCAGCTCCCCCATATTCCATCTACTCCTATTTCCACCTCCCCTTCTACCTCAGAAGGGCCACTCAGGGTGATAAATTTACAGTAACATTCCTGATCTTATGTGTCCTCTCTCCACTACACAGCTTTTGCAGGGCTTCTCGGCACATGATGGTGTTGGGACTGGCAGTGTTCACCAGGTACCTCACTCCTGCTATCTCTATTATAAATTGGTGAGCTCGTGCCCTCTCAAGCCCGAACAAAAGATCAACGTTGTCAATCAATACTTGTTCCTGGGCCTTGTTTACCGTCTCCAGACTGCTCCCCTTACACAGAAACGTCCTGCGATATTGGAGGGTATTAATACCAATATCCGCAGGATTATCAAGGCCATCATCGAGCTCCCCGCTAAAACCTCGTTGGCTCCACTGCAGCATTGGTCCATTGCCCAGCGACTGTCGAATGTTCCGGATGCCCTATTTCAGTGTACATTCAATTACGAAGCCGAAATCGCCGCATGTGCCGATAAACTGGGAGTGGATCTGGGCTACTAAAGTGTGAGAGCTCTACGGCAGTCGTTGCGTGAGAATGCTTCCAAAAAATAGGCCAATTGCAGGTGGCAGGGTATTGATGATCGCCATTTCAATGAGACCCCCAAAGCTAATAGATATGCAAAGCTGATAGAGCAGATACACTCGGGGTCAGAATGGGTGTACGCCCTGAAACTAAATATCAACTACGCACCCCAGCGTGGAGCCCCAGGGGCCAGTGGACCGCAAGGAGAAGTTGGGTCCCTCTGTCGCAAATGCGGCAGAGATTCTGAAACACCAGCCCATGGGCTGGGAAAATGCCCTAACAACTCCCTCCTTATAACACTCCGGGAACACAGAGTTAAAGAAGAATTGATGTTCCTATTCAAAGATCCTTGAAAAAAAAAAGACTTCACCTGCTTCGAGGAGGTTTATTGTGTTGACACCAATGGATCCGTAAGATACGCCGATATTGTTGCATTTACAAAAGTCGGAGGAGGCACGGCTCTGGTCTTGGATCCGACGGTAAGATTTGAGAGTAATGACCTCCAACAGGAAGGTGGAGTGGAAAGGGAGAAAAAAGGAAATATATGAAAAATGCATCCCTTTCCTTAAGGAAAAATTCCGCGAGACCTTCGGAGAGAGAGAGTTCACCGTAAGAGGCCTGTGGTTTGGATCTCGCGGAACAATACCAGATAGAACAAAGAGTTACTTAGAAAGACTAGGTGTTAGCATTAGAGATATTCCTACCTTGGCAGAAAATATTATTCTGGACTCCCTGGGGATAATACATCATCACCTGGATGGGAATCAGCTCTAGTTTGATCATTGTTTTATTTATTTATTTTAGTAGGTGGACCTGTCGATTTGTGTGTTTTAACTTATTTATTCATTAAATTATTTTATTTTTATTATTTTTATATATTTTACTTATGTATCCAAATTAGTATTTCTTTTAACCAACTTTTTATTATATTTTCATTTTAATATATGTATTATTTTTATTTTGGTAAAATGTATTTATTTGTTTGTTTTACTGTAAACTGATCTACTGCTGTGACTAGTATTTCTCTGGTTTGATCTCATACTGCCGTCTAATAGTGAATTTGTTTAGTGGGTCACTGGGGAAGATCTGAGAAGTGGAATTCGGGAGAGTGAATCTCTCTCTCTCTCTCTCTCTCTCTCTCTCTCTCTCTCTCTCTCCCTCCCTCTCTCCCTCTCTCCCTCCCTCCCTCCATCCCTTTTTTATCCTTCTTTCCCCCCGCTGTACCTTAGGGCAACCCTATACCAGCGGTACGTTCCAAACTTCCGAGCACTTTAATATTCTGTCAAGAAAGGACTCGGTCACCAAGCTTCCTGCATCACAGGAAGCAAAGTTCCCAAGTGTTCAGGCCTACTAAACAGGGCTCCAGTACCTTCCTACCTACATTGAAATGGGTCTGCTATGTATACATAGAATTGTTACATACATATGATTGTTACATTTGTAAACATATAGTTAATTTGGTAAACATATTAATATAATAATCATTTGGTAATCAGGCTTTTATTTGGAACACCTTCTTGGAACACCACTCAACCTTCTTTGCAAACTTTTTGAATGTCCCAAACATATCGGGAGTTGCCACGAGTTCTTCAAGAGACTTAGGCGGCCGATCAAGCAAGGAGAACTCACCTGCTAAAGCGAGTCTGGCACAAGTGTACATAGGGCAGTCAAACATAATATGTTTTACGTCTTCCACTGCTCCGCAGTTACAGGTAGGATCATTCCTTTTTTTGAAGAAGTGTAAACTTTGAATAAGCACCGTCAAGTGGTCTGTCTCAACCCATTCATTTTTTACCCTTTTTCTGACATCTGGGAGGAACTCGTGAGTCAGCCTTCCAGTTGCACAGTTATCCCACCTCCTCTGCCATTCGGATAAGACAATGTCGTCGATTCTACTAGAAACTTCCTCGAATCTTCTGCTAGAGCTGACAAAACAACTTGACCCAACACGAGCCAGCAAGCCTTTCTTAATATTGTACTTGGCGATGGTAATCTGGATTCGAAGGTCTATTGGCAGTTGACCCGTAATTACTTGCAAGGCTGAAGTTGGTGCAGTCCTATAAGCTCCAGTCACAAGTAATAGAGCTTTCCTTCGTGACTGTTCCAATAATTTAAGATGTGAGTACGTGAGATTTTGTCCCCAGGCAGGTACAGCATAGAGGGAAATTGGCAAGAAGGAAGCTTTGTATAATATTTCTCTCCACCTATATTTCGTTAAGGTAGAGGTATATTTCACAGGTCGTTCCTCCTATATTATTGAGGCAGCTGTAGCGAAAAACAGTTTAACTTTTTACTTCCTTTAAGTGGTTGGTAAAGTTACAACGTTCTAGGCATTCTAGAAACCTAACTTCCGGTGATGGTTTTATCATTTTATTCCCCAATACAACCCTGGGAAGGAAGTCTCTCATTTTCCTTTTCAAGAACAAGAGTCGAGTCTTTTGGTAGTTTAGGGAGAGCTTCTTTTCACTGCACCATTGCTCAAAAACAAGCGATTTTTTTTTTTTTGTTCCCCCTCCCTTGCCATTTCCGGCATACGGGGTGCGGGAGCAGTGGGGTAGTGCGCGCTGGGATTGCGCATGCCACTGCTCCCAAAGATCTTAATCCGTTGGGTAGGCCCTTCTGGTGCGCATCCGTCTGGGTGCCTCCTGCAGTTATCAGGCTGGTCCAGCCCTCCTGGTCTCAGTCTGGTTCAGCTTCATCTTCTTCTGGTGGCTCGCCGATGTTGGGCGGTCAAGTGCGCATTGTGAAATGTGTTGGGCCCACCATCTCCTTCCATCCGCAAATGAACTCCCTGATTAAGAGATAATTCTCTTCTTCCATCAACCAGGGAAAGTCCGACCCGGCGAGGGCGATAATCCCGGTCTTTCTCAACAGCCTGTTGTGTGTCCTTCCATGGCGGAGCAATCCACTATTACGTGTTCTGCTGTTTCCGGAGCTCCGCATGTGGGGCACCGGGGGTCGATGTTCTTTCCAAAGCTCTGCAGCTTTCCCCAAAACCCCCCGTGTCCTGTTAGGATCTGTGAGACCCAATAGTCTGGGATGACCCATTTAGCCTTCAGTCTAGAAAGGACGGTAGGGAAGAATTTTCTCAAAGTAGCGCCCTTCTGGCTTGCTACCCACCGTTAATTACACTTTATTGAGTCCTCTCGCAGTATTTTCTTCCACAAGAAAATTTGGTGTCTCGCCGATCCTTTCTCGGAGATCATCCGGTAGCGCTTCTAGTCCCTGCCTCTTTACTTCATATTTAAGGACATCCTCTCTGAGGATGAGGTCCAAGGGCATCGCTGCGGCCAACACCTGCACCGCCTCATGTGACACCGGTCTGTATGTCTTCGTGACCCTCAGCAGAGCCAATCTCTGTATGGTGGTCAGTCTTCTACTCTGTGTCTGCGTGAGGTTTCGTCTCCAGGCAGGGGATGCGTACCTCAGAATACCCAAGATCACACCTTTATATAGCCTGACACTCAAAACTTGGAAATTTTCCCAGAATTGAAAACATCAGCTCATGTCATTGAATCGCAGCTATGGTACCTGAGGCCCCAAAATGCACCCCCTATCCTACTTAATCCATTGAGTGACAGTGTCACCCTGCCCTTTAGATACACTAGGTGAGAAGTGGCATCGAATTTTCTTCTTATCTTCACACCAAGTTATGCCACCTCCTCACCTGGTCTAATCCTCTCTCCTTGGATATCCAGGGTGATAGGATGAGCCTCTCATAAGTATTCGCTGCTGCCATACTCAACTTCCTCCTCACGCACCACTCTCCTACGAGACTGACACACCTCTCCGCTTCTGTCTTTAGTCTGGATCTGTTGTTCTTGGCCACGATGACTGCCAGGTCGTCGACGTAGGCCATGGCAAGGAACCCCTTGTCCTCTAGTTCTCCCAGCAACTCATCGAATACCAGCTTCCACAGAGCTGGTCCTAGGACCGAACCTTGGGGACATCCTCTTTCGATTTTTCTCTCGACCTCCGTAGTAGTTACCCCTGATCCTGACACTCCGGTTATTGAGGTAACTACCTACGAGGGAGTATAGATTACTGGGGGTGTCGAGCTCTTGCAACCGCTGGAATACAGGGTGCCACCAAACGCTGTCGAAGGCGGAAGAGATGTCAAACATCATCAATAAGACATTTCTCCGCCCACTCCTCCACGCCCCTAAGCACTCTCAGCAGCGCATCCGTAGTTCCCCTGCCAAACTGCCGTGGATGACTTGCAGCACTTAGGACTGGTCTAAGGCTGTGGACGATCATGTGCTCCAGAACCTTACTAGCTACTGGGAGGAGGCATATTGGTCGATAGGATTTAGGCGTTTCTTTATCCTTATCACCTCCCTTGTAGAGCAGTCTCAAGTCTGCAATGCTCCACTTGTTTGGAAAGTACCCCTTATCCAAACACTCTTAGAATATATCCCACAACTCTTCCTCAATATAAGGGGCACTGTTCTTGATTGCAGCATCTATGCTATCTAGTCATGGAGCCCTCCCGATCCTTTGTCTGTCCACGGCAAGACGAAGGTCCCACATATCTCATGGTGGGCATAGGTCGGTACCTGGTAGGTATAACGTGGTTATACCTTATAGCTCCTCATCTATCGGGGTCATCTCCTCCCATTTCCTGTCAGCCAGTATTCCCTCCAATTCACAGGAAAACGCTCTCCAGTTCGCCGATCGAGTCACAAAGCCCTTTTCCGGGGCACCGCCTTCCTCCCGGTGGTCGGAGCTCGTGTCTGACCGTAGGGTCCAGTCTACAATACGCTTTGTTATGGGAGCCATGGCATGTGTCACATCTATCCAACTCTGACCCCGCGCTCCAACAAATGTGGGACCAGAAAGCTCATTCATGATAACCAGCTGACACCTCGCCACGCATTCTTCTACCAACCTCCCTCTAGCGTCCGTGCGAACAGACCCCACGAATTGGTGTCGGAACAGACTATCACGCTTTTATACTTTAGCGCGACAGCCTTCACAGCAGCTATATTATCCTCTACATTGATATTTACATCCGCTTGTCGTGGCGGCATATACGCTGAAACCAGAGCGAAGGCAACTCTGCCCCATCTGACAAAACATGCCGCTTGATCATCTGTGGTAGCTTCAGTTCCATTACGTCGAGGGCAGGGTTAACGACAACAATCGCTGCTCTTGGCCTCCTCTCACCACTGCCAAGACCGACCACCCTCGACGTAGTTCCAAAAGTACTGTGGAGGTATCCGATTTAAGGTTCCTTCCCCTACAGAACGGTGTCTGGCTGGATCTTTGGGGAATTTGGGCCGGTTCCGCGCCCTCATATTTCCTCCTCTCTTTCGCCGGAATTAGCACTGAAGGCCCAGCTTTTGTCGTCTTCAGTTCCTCTACTGCTCTTCGGTCCTCATTCCCCTTTTCTCTTCCTTTAGCCTTACGCTCAGCCGTACGTTCTAAGAGGATGCGGGCTTCTTCGTCGAATTTCCCTTCCAGGTCTTTTATCATGCCAGAAACCCTTTTCAGTGTCGGCGAAACCCATTTTTTTTTCTTCTGATCATAGACCGCTCCTATGGCGCCCCCTATAGCCTCGGCTACCATCCACAATCTGGGAGACCTTTTTACCAATGATCTTGTTTAGATCATCGGTATACATCGCCTCTTTTACCATTTCGGTTACTATTTCCGGGATAATTTCCCATTGGGCTTCCAGTCCTACTATTATATTGCCTAGTTCTCTCAGCTGGCCATTTAGGTATTTCTGGATCTCATGTGATACCTTTTTTTCTCTCCAAGTAACTTTTCACCTGTCCTTGAATTACTTCTGCCCTCTGGACGGGTCTTTCAATTTCTGGGTTGGGGTTTAGAGGGGACTCCTCCTCCCTCTCTCTCTTCTTCCTCTTTTTTCCTTTGGAGCTCATTTTTCCATCTCGACTATCAGGTCTTTGTTGGCTTCACTGCCACTTCCTGAAAACAGCCTGACTTTTCCAGCCACCATTTTTCTTTAGTTTGTATCAAACAACGAAGTAGTTCTTGTAACATTAGATGCTACAATGGCCAAGTCTCCCGCCATTGCAGCACTGCGGACGTGTGATGACGACGCTGGGGAACCCGCTTTCTCGTTCTCAATCGACGCCGGTACTGGGGTTCCGTGCCCCTGCACCGTAGTATGATTATTAATATTTCCCTCCATTGAATTTTGGAAAATAGCATTTTATACTTACTGCCAGGTAAAACACAGCCTCCTCTAACCTGAGGAATAAACGCTAACCAGTACGCCGCCTAATCTAGGAACCGTCGCGTCTAGATTTGATTCTAGTTTTGGTCCACCCCGGGTATTTTATTTCCCCTGTTCCCACCATATCTGGTGAGAATCCCCCTATCCGCCACCTAGGGAGGCACCCGATGGGAGACTAGCTTCTCCACACGGGTCCAACAATAAGAGTAACCTCTGCTGCTTTCGTTTCCAGATTAACTCGTGACCTTGCCTCAATCCCCACGCCAAAGTCATCGACATATGCAGCTGGTGTGTATCCTGCTGCCCGTAAATTCGCCAGTAATGGATTCATATTGATATTCCATAATGGGAGACCTAAAACGGATCCTTGAGCGCAACCCCGTTGGATCAGTCTCGTGATTCTCCTTGTTGGTAACTGGTAGAAGACTGAACGGCTCTCCAAGAAGGATTTAATAAGCTTGTATATATTTCTTGGACAGTGCAGCTTTTTAAGTTCCCTCATTATTCCAGGCCACCACATACTGTCAAAGGCTCCAGCAACATCATAAAAGAGGACAACAAAATATTTAGAAGTGGAGTGTTTTGCCGCCGTTAGGAGCTGATTGATAGCATCTGTAGTTGATAATCCCCTTCGTCTCCCAAACTGATCTAAAGAGAGTTGGTCTATCACTTCCTTTGGGTGCAGTAGCATGAGGCTTTCCAGAACTTTTCCCATGACGTTTAACAGGCATATTGGATGATACGATTTTGCATTAACTGCTATCCCTGGCTTTAGAATCGCGACCATTTCTGCCTCCTTTCAAATTCGAGGGAAGACACCTTCTTTTAAGCATTTGTTGTAGAAGGTAGTTAAAGGGCTGATTAGAGCCCTTCTAGCGTTCTTCAAAATTTCAGCACCTACCATGTCTGGTCCCGGCGCTTTTCCTAGGCGAAGTTTATCGAAGGCCATATCCACATCAAGTTCGTCCAATGGGGAAGCGTCTTCAGTAGGAGGAGGTACATCCATTTCAATTCTTCATTGCGTGTGGTCTGCAGTATTGGGTCATCCTCTGGGAAAGATTTCATTATTATGGCCTCTTCTGCCGTCCGGGTAGTGTCGCCATTATGCATAAAGGAGGTGAAGGTATTCCTATTCCAACTCGTACCAAGGACTTTTCGGTATGCAAGTCCCCAAGGGCTGGTGCATTCCTCTAAGTATTTATGCCATGTATCCATCTTTGCTTTCGCAATTTCATCTTTAAAACACTTATTTAGGGCAAAATACGCAGTTTTTAAGCCTTCTTTAGCATCAGCATTCTTTTCTCTCTGGAATCGCCTCCTTGCTCGATATGTTTCACGTTTTAGCTTCGTTAGTTGATGATTCCACCACTGTTGTCCTTTCCTTACTGACTCCTTTTCGGTGGGCAATACTTCCTGGACCGCTGTATAGATTTTTGACGAAAGTCGAGAAGCCTCTTCTTCCAATTCAATATCATGAACCGGCTCCACCTCCGATAGATGCCATTGAATATTATCCGTTACGCACTCCCACTCAACTCCCTCTGTTGCAAGCGTTGTCTTCCGTAGTGCCTGCCCGTATCATCCTTTTTAATTACGAAGGTCACCACGCGATGGTCGCTGCAGGTCCAATCAGCCACCTTCCATTAGCTAATGAGTTGTGTAATGTCTGGTGTTGCCATGGTAACGTCTATGAATGATTCTCCACTGGGACCCGAAAAAGTAGGCAAAGATGCCGCTTCGTTAAGAATAACCAGCTGGTTGCATGCAGCAAAGTCTTCTAGTAACATGCCCTTTCTGTCAGTCTTCCGGCTTCCCAATAATATGGATTGGGCATTAAAATCGCCTAGTATAATCATATTTTTTCGTAGTTTGCTCATGATGTCCTGGAGTTGAGTCAGTATTTCTTCCAGTCCAGTAGAAAATTTGGGATGGACGTTAATCAGGTTAAAATAAATTCCTGGAGCCTCAATGTTTGCGACTGAAATTAACTTGTTAGTTAGGTCAGGTTGTGCGGTAATGGTATATGAGTTATTGATTACAAGAAGAGCACTCCGTGGCGCATCACACAGGCCACTTCCAGAAGTGGAAATAATTCGGTCTCGTGGTGCAATACCAACAACTTTGCCTCTTCTTGTAGGAGGTTCCTGAAGGGCAGCAATGTCTATCCTGTTCACTATAGTCATGTGTCTAAATTCGTCCATTGCTAACGGTCTCCTATTCAGATTGTGTTGTGCTATTCTTATCGTAATAATATCACTCATTGTCTTCGTATTGGGTTCTCATAATTGTCCTTTCAAGAGCTCTTTTATAAGATGGACTCTCCTTGTAATCAGAAGAATGGTCTGAAACTGTGTTAGTCCTAGAGCAGTTTATGCATTTTGGTGGCCCACCAGATTTCTGTTTTGGGCAGCTCTCACAGCTATGTCCTCTCTCACCACAATACCTACAGTTTAGGACTGCTGCAGTGCAAAATTTTTCAGTGTGCGAGAAGCCTTGGCACTTGTTGCAACGGGACACTGCAACCCAGTCCCGAACATTACAGGATGCTCATTCAAGGAATAATCTTCCCTCTGCTAATATCTCATATCTCACTGCTGGGGATACTTCCACCACTCAATGTACGGAATCCCTTCCTCTCGGACCAGTTTTAAACACAGGGTTGAAGTGTTGCCTGGTACGTTCTAATTTATTGGCATTCAGGCTCCAAAAGTGCTCAATGATTTTGTCGTGTCAATCTATCTATCCGTCCATCCTTCCATCCGTCCATCCGTCCATCCGTCCATCCGTCCATCCGTCCATCCATCCATCCATCCATCCATCCATCCATCCATCCATCCATTCATCCATCCATAAATTGGATAATATTGATAATCGGGTTGTAATGGCAAATTTAAAACTTTTCTCTTTTTTAGATAAACATGTCCCTTATAAGACTATCATTTTAAAATCAAAAAGCCTCACCATGGCTTACACCAGAAATAAAAAATCTCATTAAGATTAGAAATCGCCTTAGAAGAAGTTATCAAATCTCTAATAATCCTCAAACTCTGTTACAGTTTAAACTATATCGAAATAAAGTGACTTCACTCATCCGAAAAAATAAACAAATACATTTTTTCGATAATTTGACTTCGTGTACGGAACCACAAAAACTTTGGAAAAATATTCGTACTCTTGGTCTAATTAAAAATCGGGAAGTTTTACCATTAGCTGTCTCGAAATCCGAACTAAATCAATTTTTCTTTAACCCTTTGTCGAAACTTCTCTCTTCATTTTCAGATTCGCTTCATATTAGAAATGAGTTCAGTCCTGATGATTTTTTCTTCTCCCACGACGGCTTGGATATATTTCTTAAAAACTTTCATAAATCGAATATGCACTCTTCTGGGATTGATAAGCTACCATTAGATTATGTCAAATTATTCCTGCCACATTTAATTCCAACTCTCTTGAACATTTCCGATTTTTCCTTACAATCTTCATATTTTCCATCACTTTGGAAAACGGTTTTGATAACTCCATTTCCTAAAAATTCAAATCCTAGTAATGTTGAACACATTAGACCCATTGCAAAATTATGTTTTTTTGTCCAAGATTCTCGAACCCATTGTGTATGACCAAACGATACAGTTCTTAAATTCTAATTATCTCTTTGATAAGTACCAATCTGGCTTCCGATCAGGGCATAGTACTCAAACTGAGTACGATTATTAAGGTTGCATTACGAGCATTATTAAGGTTGACTGAGGACATTAGGCTCGCGATGGATAGACGACAAGTAACAATTTTGGTATCTTTTGATTTTAAGCGTTTGACCTAGTAGACCATACCATTTTATTGCAAATTTTAAGAAACAAGTTTAAATTTTCTCATAGTGCAGTACTCTGGTTTGAATCTTATTTGAAAAATAGAACTCAAGCAGTGATAGAACATCTTGATATAGTAAATCATTTTTAATTAGCGGAATTCGTTTGTGGCAGGAAATCCCAGAAAACATTAAAAATATATAATCTCAAATAGGCTATAGAAACATTTAATGGATAAATAAAAACTGATCTTATTTAGCAATTTAGCTGATGTGAATTTACTTTAAGATATGAAAGTAATTTTGCTATGTGTTACCTATCATCTTATAAATATTTTAAATTATATAATTTTCCTCTGCTTCATTTTGTTGGATTGCTATTTTTATCAAATGTTATTCGGTGATTTATTTGCATATACAAGAATGTATATGTGTATGTGTGTGTGTGTATAAGTTACAGCCTTAGTCAGCTGTTACTTCGATGTCAGCTGACTGAGGAGATCAGCTGATCGCGTGTATATAAAGAGATGTACCGAACCCAATAAAGTATAGTATGTTACAGCAGTTCACACGTGTTACATCTTATTCCTTCTTCTCTTTTTTGACATTTGGCTTTCGC
>NW_027106628.1:68463-68770 GCF_000696795.3 Halyomorpha halys
AACACCATTTTGTGCCGAGAAGCCCTAGAAAAAATGTGTGGTGGAGAGAGGACACACCAGATCCAGAAATGTCAATATAAATTAATCACTCTGGGTGGCCCTTGTGTGGTAGAGGGGGAGGCAGAAATAGGCTTGACCCGGTGGGGATTAAGTAGAGAGAAATTGCTGGTGCATATCGTAGGGACAATGCCGAGGGAATACAAAGTGATTGTGGGAAGTGAACTGCTAGGGATGGTGGGTGCTTGGGTCAAGAATATCAAGGGGAAGTGGAGAATTAAGTTGAGGGGTAAAATGTACAAATGTCAGC
>NW_027106629.1:0-842 GCF_000696795.3 Halyomorpha halys
ATATATTGATGTATCTGTTCACTTCATTAGTTCACTTAATAATTTTATTTAATAATAAGCATTTTTCATTTTTTCTGTTTTTCATCAATTAAAATCAATTTTTTATGACGCATTTCTACTTTATATGTCAGATAAAATATTACATTAAAATCTTCTCTCTTATTTTTTACCTATGACTTGGCTCAATCAAATCCTTACCATTTAAGGATTTTATTTATTTAGATTTATGTTACAACTTTGAGTTCGCATCACTGCTCAGTTTAAGATTCAACATGAAAAACCTTCAGATCGATTTCAAATGCATGTTTGTGATAATTTAGAGGAAAAAAATGAAGACACTTATAAAAAAAATTATTGAGAAAAGAATACATCAGTATAATAACTTTAAAAATAAGGCCAAAGGCCCAATTACAACAGCATTTGTTAAACATGTATCTAAAAATTAGCATAATTTTGATTTTGAAAATATAATGATTTTACATCAAGAAAACAATACTTTCAAAAGGAAAATGTTGGAGACTTTAGATATACATCAGAGAAAATCAATTATACTGTTAATTTTAAATCAGATACAAAACATTTGAACCACCATTATGCTGAAATTTTAAGGAAAGTTAATTTTTGATCATAATGTCTTTTCTGATTTCTGGTGAGATAAATAATATTTAATTAAAATTGATAGGTTTTTACATTCTAATATCGATGAATACTTAAGAAAAATATAATGGAGATATCGCACTAGTATTTCTAAAGTGACGCAACTCAAAAATCGGTGTTTTTGAGTTATGACTATGAAAGAAATTGTTAAATATATCTTTATGAATCATCAAAACTGTATCAAC
>NW_027106629.1:8847-9790 GCF_000696795.3 Halyomorpha halys
TTTTCCCTTTCCACTCCACCTTCCTGTTCGAGGTCATTACTAATAAAACACAGAACAGAACACAAACGTCTAGATGTAATACAAACACACTGATTTGAGCCAACAAATCGACACTAAACGTGTGGGCCACAAATTCAGACCAACTTTTACCAGCCAAACTAAGTAGGTCATCAACATAATTGCGCTGGTTTAGCAAAAGTGTTGTGGCAATTTTAGGTTTTAATTTTAGGATTGAGCCAAACAAGAGCGCACCTTCTGATTTTCTATCAAATAAAAATTTAGTCGTCATCACTTCACTCCCAGGTTTGATAATTAAATAGAATAATTACAAATTACTTTTATAACAACTATTTAAATAAAAACTAATTACGAAATAATGTCAATTATTTTTTAATCTAACCAATAACAGTCCTATTAATCACCTTAATCTGTAAAAAAAACCTTCGATAAAGAAATCTGTTCTATTCACAACTCGAAATATTTTTAATGAAATTAATTATCCTTAATTAATTTTAAACTTCTAAACTTGAAAGATTTTTTGAATATAAACTGACTAAAAATTGTGTGCTAAGTTTTCTGCTGATGCTAACATTTCAATGCCCTCTAAGAGGATCAACTCGAAACTTTCTACATAAGCTTCTTTTAAGCTGGAGATTCTGTAAGAAAGTTCAGAATCTTTCCAGAAATAACCCAACCCCTCTTTACGAGCTACAATATTTACGGTTCCCCAAAAATAAGCCTTCTCCACACAGCTTCAATATTTACCGTGCTTTGAGTATTTTTAATATTTAACAGCAAAAAAAATGGATGATATGTGTGTCCCTAAGGTTAAGAAAGAATCGCAAAGTTTTTATTTCAAATACAAATAAATAATACAAAATGTTGATTGATTTTAAAAAAATATTTGTTCGCAAATTTATTATTATAATTTATTTATCTTATC
>NW_027106630.1:0-849 GCF_000696795.3 Halyomorpha halys
GAGGAAAATCTCATGTGGGCATGCTAAGAAAGTAAATTACTTATCATATTTTTTATAATTATTAAATGATCGGTTATTAACAATATTTATTCAGCTATAAATTTGTTACATTAGTATTTTTATTTATTTATTGAGACGTTTTGATTGTATAGAATTTTCAGGAAATAAAAGGAAATTAGTATTCGGTATTTATTTATTAACTTAAAATATTAAATGAAAGTAATCGTGAAAAATGTCTTTGGTCCAGTTTTTATTTCTATGCAGGCTTATGTGCAGTTGAAACAAAAACGCCATATTTAACTGATAGTTAACTGCGGTCGATTTTCGCGTTGAAGAGCTGAATTACTCAGTTTAAGTGTAAGACCGTGGATGCATGATGGTACCGAAAACTTCCCAGTATGTAACTCCTAAGGAAAGAAAGATAAAACTCACTTCTTGGGAACCTGTCACAAGTATATTGAAATGAGAATAAGATATTTTGTGCAGCGGACCTGCTGTCCAGAACAATTATTCAGTTTATTAAAAGGTTCTAATTGGAGAGCTCTTTTCATTATTGTATTAATAGACAATTATAGCAAGTAGGTTGGTCGATGTTCGACAAGTCACAATCTCGCAAGAGGAGATCATAACACAAAAAAGGCCATCCTTCCCCGCCGGACCCGCCCCACTAAAACCCCAACGGTCCTGTATCAGTTTTGAAATATTTGCTAAAAACGGGAAGAAGAGACTTTAATATAGTTAAATATTTAAAAACCGCTTGAAATTTAAAAACGGCGTGAAAAATTATTAATGAGCAAATTAAATCTACATTAGCATATTTATTGAGTGAATTTATTATTATCGACATTA
>NW_027106630.1:3410-3803 GCF_000696795.3 Halyomorpha halys
ATTAGATTTACTCTGTTTTCAATTTAAAAAAGAAAAAAACTAAAGATATGCGAAATTGAAGGAAACCTAAATAACAGCAATGTAACTTGTAGATGACAAAATCTTATCCTATTTTCTTATAATTATTAAATGATCGGTTATTAATATTTATTCAGCTTATTCATATGCAGCTTGAGGAAAATCTCATGTGGGCATGCTAAGAAAGTAAATTACTTATCCTATTTTCTTATAATTATTAAATGATCGGTTATTAATATTTATTCAGCTATAAATTTATTATATTAGTGTTTTTTTTATTTATTGAGACCTTTTGATTGTATAGAATTTGCAGGAATAAAAGGAAATTAGTATTCTGCCATTGATTAGCTTAAAAGCTATATGCAAAAGAATATA
>NW_027106630.1:5914-7239 GCF_000696795.3 Halyomorpha halys
ATAAAAAATATAAAAATAAAATAAATAAAAATCGAAGAGGAGTTATAATTTATAAAGAAGGCGATGTGCTTTTAAAAATTCAAACACTAATCTAATTTTAGCTTCCTCATCTGTGAGAGCTTCTGATAAATTTGGGGTCAGTCCTATCCTGTTTATTAATGGCAAATAGTGAGTACATTCTTCAAAAATATGTCTAATCGTAAGAATGGACTGACAATATTTGCATGTTGGAGGGGGCAGTTTTCTGATCAGGTGAGAGTGCGTGAGGAGAGTATAACCTATTCTCAAGCGGGCCAGAGCAACCTCCTCCCCGCGGTTGTTGCGGTAAGATGTTGACCATGGTTTTACTGATTGTTTTATTTCTTTTAATTTACTCGGAGAGCTTTCATCCCACTTGACCTGCCATTTTCCTATTATTTGTAATTTAAGGGGTGTACTGAGTTCTGATGGGGTAAGAACGGCTGTGCCTCGGCCAGGGAGCTTGAGTGCCTTTCTGGCAGCTTTGTCTGCGAGCTCGTTACCAACAATCCCAATGTGGCTTGGAGCCCATATGAAAATAATGGATTTACCTTGCTGTGATAATTTTAGAAGAAAAGATTAAATTCTTATGATGAGTAGATGTTGGGGGTACGTTTTTCTTAAACTTTTTAGAGAGCTCAACGAATCTGAGATTATTACTATAGTCTTCTGAATTATTGAAAAGCAAAAATGGAGGGCTGATGCTATCGCGTGGAGTTCGGCGGTGTATACTGAGCATAACTTATGTAATTTAAATTTGTGGGATGAATCGTGAGTGACGAAAGATGAGGCGGTTTTGGAACCATTAGTGTATATTACAAAATAATGCGGAATATTTTCTAGAAGACGCTGCAACCGTTCTTTATTCTTTGACAGATATGGTCTTATTTTTGTGCATAAGTGACAGATGTAGCATTGTTACAGGTTGTTTTAGAGTCCAATATATTTGTGCTATCATAAATAAAAAATAAACTGAGTTAATTAAAAGGATTTGAAACTACGTTATCACACCGAATCGATAGAATTTGAAAATATACAACCTTAGACAAGAGTTGATTATTGAACCCAAAGTTTAGAGAAATTCTTTAATTAATTAAAAAAACGAGAGCAGAAATATTCATCTGCTGGCAGTTTTAAAGCAGTGCAAACTGAAAAGAAACGTGTGTGGATGCAGCACAAGCCACCTTTGATTTGTGCTCAATAACCGACGTCCAAATTCAAGCCTACATGTATCAACGTATCAACCAATACAAATAACCCATTCATGCTTGGGCATTGCGAATTCACGAAAGGTGTAGAGGCACTTT
>NW_027106630.1:8744-9179 GCF_000696795.3 Halyomorpha halys
CTAACACATAGATTCAAAGGAAAATATAATAAAAAGCCGGTTACAGGAAACACTTGAATGAATAAATAAGTTTAAAAAAAAACAAAAACAAAAAAAAAACAATAGTACTAATAAAATAAAATAATTTAATGAATAAATACGTTAGAACACACAAATAGAGAGGTCAACATATTAAAATAAATAAATAAAACAAAGAATAATCTCAGAGCTAATTCCCATGCAGGTGATGGTGTATGATCCTCAGGGAGTCCAAAATAATATTTTCCGCCAAGATCGCAATATCCCCGATGCTAACACCTAGGCCTTCTAAGTAAATAAAAATGATCTGAGTGAACTTGAATAGCCTAGTTTAAAAACGAAAAGTTCTAAGTAACTGAAATTAAATATTTAGGGGATGTTTAAGCTTGGGATATTATAGTAAAAGTTTCGATAAAA
>NW_027106630.1:9229-9761 GCF_000696795.3 Halyomorpha halys
TATTTATTCTTAATATAATTATTATTAAGATAATTATTTATTCTTTATCCACCCAGCTTCATGAAGTGGGTTCCCTTAATTAGGGAAAATTCTGGTGGTTGAGCGTGATTCTGTATCCGCTCCTTGTATATTAGTTGGTATAGTAACACCCCTGGTTCTTCATGGCTCATATTTGTACAGTTTTTTTATATTAATGTTTATAATTATATATGGAATATAACCAAGTCTAGAGAGAGAGAGAGAGAGAGAGGCAGAAATACTTTATTTATCTGTGCTGCCTAAATACATCAGGCTGCTATCTCACACAGCATACTTATCAGTCCGTAATCGGACATATATAAATTACACATACATGGTATAATCAGATATAAAGAGATAAAATAATAAGATATAATAAACAATTTTTTTTTTCCTACAGTTTCCTTTTACAATCAATATCGGTCTGTATAACAAATACAAATGTTTCAATTCATTCCTATTTTTCTTTCTCATTTCTGCTCCTCCAATTTCACCATTTCACAATTTTTTAATT
>NW_027106631.1:0-356 GCF_000696795.3 Halyomorpha halys
AAATAAATGTAGTAATTTAAATAAATCGAATAGGAGAAAAATATGACCTAGGGCATATACGTCTGAGACGTAACGGACTAGTTCCTGAATTAATTTCCGCATTTAAGATCCGTGATGGACTACAAATACCAACTTCGTATGTAATAAATATAATTTTTTTTTATTGATCGTAATTTTCACTCAGCTCAAAGTTAATGATTAAATAACACTTTTTTTTTTTTAATCATTTATTTATTGTTATTTAGAACTGTATAACATATGTACAACAAGTAAATTTGCTGTAGGTGAGATAGTGACATGATACAAACATGTGGAGAATCTACCCGTTGATAGAACTCCAATAACATTTCTAGAGG
>NW_027106631.1:5896-7248 GCF_000696795.3 Halyomorpha halys
AAATAAATGTAGTAATTTAAATAAATCGAATAGGAGAAAAATATGACCTAGGGCATATACGTCTGAGACGTAACGGACTAGTTCCTGAATTAATTACCGCATTTAGGATCCGTGATGGACTACAAATACTAACTTCTTATGTAATAAATAATTTATTTTTTTTATTGATCGTAATTTTCACTCAGCTTAAAGTTAATGATTAAATAACACTTTTCTTTTTTTTTTAATCATTTATTTATTGTTATTTACAACTGTATAACATATATACAACAAGCATATTTGCTGTAGGTGAAATAGTAACATGATACAAACATGTGGAGAATCTACCCATTGATAGAACTTCAATAACATTTCTAGAGGAGAAAATCCCGACGCCATCTTCTTTTCAGACGCCTAGCAGGATTATTAGGTAATGGAGGAGAAGCCAGGTTAGAAACAAGTGGATTTGGGTGGTTGGTAAGCTTTCTATGGAAGGAATGGTATCTGGTTTTGGCCAAATCGGGAACATATGGGACATTGAGGTCATGATGGATGACTTGATTTGTGATAAAGTAAGGAGCGTTATGGATTTTACGAATGATTTTAGACTGTAAGGATTGGATTCGGGAGGAATTTGATGGTTTAGTGGAGCCCCAAAGCTCAACTCCGTATGTCCAGATAGGCCTTATAACAGTCATGTAGATCAGTCTTTTGTAATGGATTGGCAATTTAGACCGTTTGTCTAGTAAACCTTGTAATAGTCGAAATCGACGAGCAGTTTCCTGTATTTTCAGTCTTGTATGAGGATTCCATGTAAGTCGTTTGTCGAGATGTAGTCCTAAGTAACGGATCTGTTCGACAGGAATAAGTGGGGTATTATTAAAGGATACGGTCATTGGTTTACGATGAAGGGAAATAACACTTAAATCGGATATATTTATTATATTTTTGATGTGTATTATTCATTATTGCAATTACATTCCTATTTTTCAACAGGGAAAACAAGAAAGGGAGATAGAGTTCTTCCTATATAACTTAAACGATGTCAAACCCCATCTCAGTAGGCAAACATTACCTTCCACATGGATTGCCTTAAAAATAAAAAACTCACTTAAACATTTTAATGAATTAGTTTAGATAGATTATTCTTCCTTGCTTTGTTAGATGGTTGTAGTATCTGACAAAGAAGTTGCATATCCTTTCATTTTTTTCATAACCAGTGCAAGATTAGATTATGGTCCAATCTACTAATGATTTTTAAACCATGGCTGAGTTACTTTTTCAAAAGTTTATTAAAATACCTTGAAAAATGCACAACATAAATGGTATGACTTCGTTATCGATTTTATTAAACGTTTCGCCCCACAGGGCTT
>NW_027106631.1:8141-8412 GCF_000696795.3 Halyomorpha halys
ATGCGACGTTATACTTCAAGAGTCCAAGAGGAGAAAAAAGTCAGTTATTTCACCAAAATTACTTTAATGAAAACTATGTACCATATAATTACTAGTCAAAATTGATGAGTCTGCCAAGTATACGTAGGGGGAATGAAAAATGGTGGCTTTTTAAAAACGTTAAAAATAATTAATTCTTGTTGGGAGCTCTATATCTTTAAAACTACCAATAACAAAAAGAAAATCTAAGAGAACATCATTTAAAGTAGAGTAAAATTTTCTAAAATGTAAG
>NW_027106631.1:8462-8797 GCF_000696795.3 Halyomorpha halys
AAATTTATTTTCCGTCTAATAATGTTTTTTTAGATTTTCTAGTGTTGTTAGTTTTTAAGATATAGAGCTTCATGTTTTTTTAAGATTTTGAAACAACCGCAATTCCCCCTACCTATACTTGGCATACTCATCAGTTTTTACTAGTAATTATACATAGTTTTCATTAAAGTAATAAAAAAATGTACATGAAATAAATGCCTTTTTTTCTTTTTAATTTTAATTGTTTAATGATATATAAGGAAAAATAAAAGAAGGAAGTAAATCAGAAGTAAAATAGTGACCGGAATCGTGACAGAGATGGAAACAAGAAAATATTAAATGAAGGAAATGGCGTG
>NW_027106631.1:10732-11632 GCF_000696795.3 Halyomorpha halys
CTCTGGTATTAATCAATTAATAATAATACATTTCGTTCAACTATCAAAACTAAATTTAATTTGATCAAAAGGAAGATTTGACACAACTTTTAATAAGATAAAATACTAATCCAAACTTTAATGTAATAAATATCTCATGAAATTAATAGAAGGAAATTCTGGATAACCTATCAAGCACATAGAAACAGTTTTGAGCTGAATTTAAATCTGTTAATCTACTATTTTTCTCAATAATTGTAAATATCTATCCGGAATTCACATATATTATCGTTAAAGAATTAATTAACTATATAATATGTACACATACTATTTAAAAATAGCTTTAATTTGTGTGCTGGTAGATCTTTCAACGTCTAATAGTTCCTGAGATATCTTTTTTCTTAAATCTAAAGTTTTCTCCGAACAACTAGAAATCACAAATGGTTTGTGAATTTATTTTGTCAAATAACATGAAAGCTACAACTACTTCGAAAATAAACGTCATAAACTACTTAGGGCACATTAAATTACCAATAATTTCAGTGCTAATAGACATTTGTACGTCGAATTGTTCCTGAGATATAGATTTCACAAAATAAATTCACTTACTACTATTTTCAGTGGATTTTTTTTATAGAATGTTGCTTTTTAGAAAGTTATATCTCAGAAACTATTATCAGGACGTAAATAATTCTATTATTTATATTTTCAAAAATTTACTCTACTTTAAATGGTATTCTATTGGGTTCTCTAGTCGTGGTGATAATTTTAATTACAAGGAGATCCGAAAGAAGTAAACGAAAAATTGGGGTGAAATGACTTACTTTGTGTTCCTAGGATTTTTATACTATGAAGGTTAAACTATTTCATCCCGTAAAATGTTTGAATCATCTTAGTGCAACTTCCTTTATGATTATTGCA
>NW_027106631.1:11682-12003 GCF_000696795.3 Halyomorpha halys
ATAAGGTCACGAGGCCATCTTCTTTTCAGGCACCTCGGAGGATTGCCAGGAATGGAAGAGGAAGCAAGGTTAGAAACTAGTGGGCTTGGGTGGTTAGGGAGTTTATAATGGAAGGAATGATATCGAGTTCGGGCTAGATCGGTTACATAAGGAACATTTAGGGCTTTATGTATGATTTTATTAGTAACAAAATAAGGATCATTGAGGATTTTACGAAGGATTTTGGATTGTAAGGATTGGATACGAGAGGAATTCGAAGGGACTTGAAAGATAAAACTAAATCGTTGAAGTATTTCCTAATTATGTAAATATTCTGTCTTT
>NW_027106631.1:17465-20316 GCF_000696795.3 Halyomorpha halys
TCCCCCTATCCGCCACCTGGGGAGGCGCCCGATGGGAGACTAGCTACTCCACACGGGACGGAATGTAAACATGAACCCTCCACTCTGATTAGATTAGGTTAGTCACCTGTAGATAACCCTTCCATCCTCGGTATGTAATAAATGACCAGGAAAGTGTTAATAAAAAAAAGTATCTAAAATATGTAAATTAGTTAAATTTAAAGGATTAATGAGCATAAATTTTGATATGTAACAAATATATGTATGGAGGTATACATCATCTTATGTTCGATCTACACGTTTGCAACATGCTGCAAATCCAGGACTTGTACAAATGCTTGGTAAACAAAGGGATGATAAAAATTTATATAAATAATAATACATAAGCTACAGATTGAACCTTCGTTCTAGAATTTTTGTCAGAACCTCTTTAATTTAATTACCTAGACATATGACTTCATCATTACATATTTCAGCTATATTAAATAGAAAATAAACTGTTAAAGTTAATTAACAATATTTTTAAAAAAATGGATCAACACCGATTCGAAAGAATTTTAAATTATGCAATCTTAAACAAAATTAATTATTGAATCCAAAGGGTAGAGAAATTCTTTAATTAATTAAAACAAGGAAAGCACTAATATTCCTCTGTTAGCAGTTCTAAAACAATGCAAACGGAAAACAAACGTGTGAATGCTGTACAAGCGCCCTTTGAATTGTGCCCGAAAATCGACAGCAGATTCAGACCAACTTGTACCAGCCAAACCAAATAACCCTTCCACATGCCTGGATAAGCGCGAATTCGCCATTTTTTGTCAAACTTGTATAGAAACCTTTATTTCTTTAAATATTTTTTCCTTGAATTTCTTGAAATTTACAAATTTATTTAAACCAAAAATACAATAAGTGAATGTGCTAAATGGAATATGACATAAAGATTTGTGAAACTACTCATTAGTAACTCTCCGATAACATTTCTACATCAGAAGGTCTCGAGGCTATCTTCTTTTCATTCGGCTCGGAGGATTATCAGAAATAGAGAAGAAAGGTTAGAAACTAATGGATTTGTATAATCAGAGAATTAATTATGAAAGGATTGATATATGGTTCCAGCTAGGTTGGCAACATACAAAACATTAAGGAGTGGATTTTTTTTTTCAGATTAATATCATCAAAATTAGGTTTTTGAATAATTCCGAACTTATATGCATTTTCTGCTACAAAAAATACAATTTTTACCTATACTATACAAGGGGTACAGTAAAACTCGAAAATTAGGCTTTAATTTTCCCCAAAATATCAAAAAGCCAAAATTTCATAATTATCTATGAAATATGTCTTCCAAAAATGATTTATTAATAATAATTTTGGAATGTGTATAGAATCAGGTTGGGATATGCTTTTATTAGTAAATGACATTATAATTTTAATGACTGAATCATTTTTGAAGATGTATTTTACCTCAATAATTATAAAATAATTTAAACTTCCTATAAGCCTGAAATATTTCATTTTCCTATTTTTTTTTTGGATTTGATCTTTTCTCTTATGTTTTACGAATGTTGATAATTGGCAATATTAATTTTTTTATTAAAAAAAAAAGATTATGTCTGTAAAATACCAATTTCTTAACTTCGTCGTTTTTGCAGTTTGAAGTATGTTATGAAATTTTAAATTTCTAAATTTTTGGGGTATTATTTTTTTTTATATAACCCTCCCCCACTACATTTCGTCCGGGCTATTTATTTAAAAAATTAAATATCTGTCCGCTTTCATATTCTCTCTTCAATCCTCATACCGACCTCTAAACATTTAAGACATGGGCATTAAGCATTTAACACCTTCGATAGTCCATTACAGTGGCACCCGTACTTCTACACAAACACCATCACTCCATCAGAGAAGACTTGCATTTTACTCTTTAAAAAATTTAACATTACTATGCAAAAGGTGTTTGGTGTACTACTGGTTGCGTGATTATCAGACATTTTTAGACAGAGACTATTTCAATCAATCTCACATCTATTAACAAGTTACACTATATCAGAAACTATTATATTTTTGGACATTACTCAATTATCTGAGTTAGGTTATGATCCCCAAGAGATGTTCATTAGAATTAAAATTATAATTTTATTAATAAAAAATTTCGTAATTAATATCTTTTTTTTCCTAAGCTGTTTGTTCTATATCAATTAATAAATTACCTTGTACGATTCATCTTCGTGATTCCCATATACGCCTCCATCTCCCAATTTTTTGAGTAGTTGAAGTAGGTTTATCCTTCTCACCGTCGTATTTCTTGGCATCCTTCCTCTACCAAGTTGTCCAATCCTCCCGGCTATCATACATCTTAGATCTCCTTCAATTCAACTCTACTCTTCATTCCCATAATGCCCGTTCCTGTTTTTCAGACATGCAATGGTCCACTGAAATGCAGCTATAGACATATTATTCCGTATCAGATCTTACTCCCTGTAGAATTCCATTCCTACTTCCACCTGTCGCTCCAGTACCCTTCCATCTTCAAATCTCGCTAATTCCCCCATTACCTATACATCTATTTCCAGCAGAATTAATTAGACGTTCCTTATTTACAATTAGAATTTGTATAAAATACATACTTCTAACTATTTTAACTCCCATTAATATCTTTTTGTTATGTATTATATTCAATTATTAATATATTTATTTTATTGTCTGTTTAAAGATTTAAAAGTTACTTTATTATGATTTATTACTTTTTACTATTTATTATTTTTTTTTTTTTTGTAACTCCACGGCTCTAAAACCCATCTACTATTTTCGTCTCATTATTCTAGAGGGTTGTGTCCCAGAATACATAAAGAATGTCATTATTATAACCAGT
>NW_027106631.1:20366-21109 GCF_000696795.3 Halyomorpha halys
CCATTTTTTGTCAAACTTGTATAGAAACCTTTATTTATTTAAATATTTATTTCCTTATATTTCTTGAAATTTACAAATTTATTTCAACCAAAAATACAATAAGTGAATGTGATAAATGGAATATGACATAAAGGTTTGTGAAACTATCTATTAGTAACTCTCCGATTACATCTCTACGTCAGAAGGTCTCGAGGGCATCTTCTTTTCATTCGGCTCGGAGGATTATCAGAAATAGAAAAGAAAGCATTTAACACCTTCGATAGTCCATTACAGTGGCACCCGTACTTCTACACAAACACCATCACTCCATCAGAGAAGATTTGCATTTTACTCTTTAAAAAATTTAACATTACTATGCAAAAGGTGTTTGGTGTACTACTGGTTGCGTGATTATCAGACATTTTTAGACAGAGACTATTTCAATCAATCTCACATCTCTTAACAAGTTACACTATATCAGAAACTATTATATTTTTGGACATTACTCAATTATCTGAGTTAGGTTATGATCCCCAAGAGATGTTCATTAGAATTAAAATTATAATTTTATTAATAAAAAATCTCATAATTAATATATTTTTTTTCCTAAGCTGTTTGTTCTATATCAATTAATAAATTACCTTGTACGATTCATCTTCGTGATTCCCATCTTACAAAAGGTTATTCTATTTCGTAAAAATATTTTATTTTAATAATAAGCTAGATATTTCCGTAAATATAGGGATAATTTTCCTAAAAGGAGT
>NW_027106631.1:22050-22545 GCF_000696795.3 Halyomorpha halys
TTTTTTTTTTTATTCCCAACCTGATTTATGATCAGTACATAATGACGAACTGATGATTGGTGAGACATATAATTTATTTTTTTAAATTTCTTTATTGATATTTACAACTGTACATACAATACATCAAGTAAATTTGAAGAAATCATAATGGTATGGTACAAGCATGTAGAGAAACTACCCATTGGTAGCACTCTAAATCTAAAGCATATTTTTACAATATAAGGTCACGAGGCCATCCCCTTTTCAGAAGCCTCGGAGGATTGTCCGGAATAAAAGAGGAAGCTAGATTAGAAACTAATGGGTTTGAGTGGTTAGGGAGTTTGTAATGGAAGGATTGATATCTGGTTCGGGCTAGATCGGTTATATGAAATATCTCTGTTGAGGATACTAAACATAAGTTCTGATGGCTTTACATTCATAAAATAATAGGAACTGATATATACTCCCAACAATGTTTTTCAAACTTATGCAACTGGGTAGAGGTGTGTAGGTTAG
>NW_027106631.1:22595-22908 GCF_000696795.3 Halyomorpha halys
TTGTTTGTCATTATCTCTCAATTCCACGAAAACTGAATAACGGAGGCGCGTTCTCCCTGAACATATATCGCAAATTCTTTTTCTGAATCACAATAAGTAGGAAAATGTTCACCAGCCTGTAATTGATTTTATGGTCACCTACCAAATTTGACTAATTGATATTATTTTCTGAATTATAATTTATATATATAGTGCCAATTTCGTACTTAAGTACCTGTTTTTTTTAATCCATTTTATTGATACCAAAGAGAAAAAAAACATTGTGGCAGTCTTGAGGCTGGCCTGCAGAAGTGAAATTTTCGAAAATGAAATA
>NW_027106632.1:0-483 GCF_000696795.3 Halyomorpha halys
GATTTGATTTGTGACAGAGTAAGGAGCATTGAGGAATTTACAAAGGATTTTGGACAGTTTCCTGTCTTTTCATTTTTGTGTGAGGATTCCAGGTTAGTCGTTTGTCATAGTGTAGTCCAAGATAACGAATCAGGTCTACAGGGGTAAGAGCCACATTATTAAAGTATACTGTATACTTAAGTTGTAAAAACTACTATTTATACGAAGATAAGTGTTTTAAACTACTTTATAGTAAATTTCATTAGCTTTAATTTAAGTGCTGACAGATATCTGTTATAACCATAGACTGTACGTCCTATGGTTTCTGAAATAAAGTTTTTCAAAACTCAAACCTATTGTCCGAACAACTATAAATCACTTGATGCTCTATTACTTTACAAATAAACTCATCCACAAACTCCTTAACCATCCTAACCCATTAATTCTTAATCTTTCATCCTTAACAATCCCTGATAATCCTCCGAGGCGTCTGAAAAGAAGATG
>NW_027106632.1:2563-3032 GCF_000696795.3 Halyomorpha halys
GTTAGGGAGTTTATTATGGAAGGAATAATATCGGGTCCGGGCTAGATCGGTTACATAAGGAACATTTAGCTCTTTATGGATGGTTTTATTAGTAAAATCACTTTAATTTTATTAATTCTATTCTGTATAATTATTCATTTCATGTCATTCTATTTTTAGTTTCTGTATTCATTGGTTGTTATCTTGTTCTTGTCATAGCCCTGATGAAGGCTAGAAATTCTGGCGAAAACGTTGGCACTATTAAATAAGTTATTTCAACTTACTTGTGTTATATTTTGACCGCACCCCCCAACCATCTTCTACTCGTATAAAATAAAATAATTTACGTACATAACGAAGAAAATTAAATTTAAGTTACAATAAAATAAAAACACATTCGTTATTGTTTTTAGCTCTTAGTCCTGATGAAAGCTTGACATTCTGGCCGATACGTTGGCACTAATAAATAAGGTTCTTACTTATCTGTGTT
>NW_027106632.1:6557-6961 GCF_000696795.3 Halyomorpha halys
GTTAGGGAGTTTATTATGGAAGGAATAATATCGGGTCCGGGCTAGATCGGTTACATAAGGAACATTTAGCTCTTTATGGATGGTTTTATTAGTAACAAAATAAGGAGCATTGAGGATTTTGGATTGTAAAGATCTGATCCGAGAGGAATTCGAAGGTTTAGTGGAGGCCCAAAGCTCAACTCCATATGTCCAGATGGGCCTTATTATTGTCATGTAGATCAGTCGTTTTTAATGTGTTAGAAGTTTAGACCGTTTGTCTAGTAAGTGCTGTAATAGTCGAAATCGACGTGCAGTTTCCTGTCTTTTAAGTCTTGTGTGAGGATTTAAAAAAAAAAAGAATGACGAATTAGACAGATTTATAAAATAATAAAAAATATGTATCAATTAAGAATAATCGTGGCTTT
>NW_027106633.1:0-332 GCF_000696795.3 Halyomorpha halys
CTTTTCATCAGTATGAAGGGCCATTATGTGTTTTTTTAAATCACCTTTCTGAACAGCTTTATATTGACAATGAGGACATTGATAAGGCTTTTCATCAGTATGAATGGCCATTATGTGTTTTTTTAAACAACCTTTATGAACAGTTTTATATTGACAATGAGGACATTGATGAGGCTTTTCATGAGTATGAAGGGCAATTATGTGCTGATTTAAATGACTTTTTTGAACTCATTTATATTCACAATGAGGGTACTGATGAGGCTTGCTACCAGTATGGCGGGCCATTATGTGTTGATTTAATTCATGATGACGAACTGATTTATATTCACATT
>NW_027106633.1:2748-3020 GCF_000696795.3 Halyomorpha halys
GTGTTGATTTAAATAACCTTTTTTAACAGCTTTATATTCACAATGAGGGCATAGATGAGGTTCTCACCAGTATGTCCGGCCATTACGTGATAATGGGCCTTTATGCGTTGTTTTAAATTCTCAAGTTCTACTGTTCTATGTTCACAATGAGGGCACTGATTGACTTTTCGACTAAATTACAAAAATTGATATAGGTTCAAACCTGTCTCACGAGCTCTAATATGTGTTTGTTAATTACAAAGTTTAGCCATTATATATTTTAACTATGGACA
>NW_027106633.1:5636-5952 GCF_000696795.3 Halyomorpha halys
GAGAGACGGCACTGCTTCACGGACGCTCCGCCGCAATTGTTTGTTGGTGCTATTGGAACCTTTTCACCGACTCGCCGGCAGTCACCACTGTTCAGTCTACAGTTTTTTGGAGTCGTCGAGTTGCCTGGTAACCTCTCTCCCACCAGCTCGCCAGTGGTCAACCAACTCTAGACTTGTGATGTGATATGCGCATATCGACCCCACGCCCATCTGTGAGTGACATTATGTTCTTCCTCCGAGTTTAATATTTTCTTTTTTTGCTTTAATTAACTTATTGTTTCTAGTGTAAATAGATTTTTTTTGTTTATATATATAT
>NW_027106633.1:9347-9660 GCF_000696795.3 Halyomorpha halys
TCAGTATGAATGGCCATTATGTGTTTTTTTAAAGCACTTTTATGAACAGTTTTATATTGACAATGAGGACATTGATGAGGCTTCTCACCAGTATGTCGGCCCATTATGTGCTGTTTCAAACTACCTTTTCGAACTGATTTATATTCACAGTGAGGACACTGATAAGGCTTGCCACCAGTATGAATGGTCTTTAGGTGCTGATTTAAATAGCTAGGAACAACTGATTTATATTCACAATAAGGGCACTGATAAGGCTTGGCACCAGTATGACGGGTCATTATGTGCTGATTTAAATAGCTAGGACGAACTGATT
>NW_027106634.1:0-324 GCF_000696795.3 Halyomorpha halys
AATTTTATAACATAAAAAAAGTTACATAAATATGTATTTATTATATATCATATGAATAATATTTTGAAGAAATTATGTTAAAATATGTACAAAAAAATGTACTTATATAAAACATAGCTGTTCAATAACAAGATATTAATTAGTATTTGTAATTAAACTAGGGGTGTGAAACAAGACTAAGATGTGTCCTTTCTCATCTTAGTCTTGTTTCACTGACTTTCATGGAAAGGGGGGAAACAGAGAAATGGATTGAGGAGTAAACAAACAAATTATAGGAAAATGCCACAGGAATTGCTCTTTTTAATTGATTCTGAAAAATTCTCG
>NW_027106634.1:1999-3357 GCF_000696795.3 Halyomorpha halys
CCTGTGCTCTTCTCTGGGCAATGGCACATTTTCGAATGAATAGAAAAAAAAAAAAAAATTCAAAAAATGAATGACATTAAGAAACCAAAGTACACTTCATTATCAAAGTCAACTTCAACTAAGAAATAACGGAATATTTGATATTGTTATTGAAAAATTGACTCCTTGGGAATCGTACACCACCACATGCGTGGAAATTAATGAGTAGGGGAGTTTATCCAGTGGTGGGATGGCATGCATGCATCGCATATCTTATTTGTTGTTTTAGTTATTACATTATTAGTTTAATATTTGTTATATAGGGTAATTTGTTGATAAAATGAAATAGGGTTTGTGAAATAGAAGAGAAAGAAAAAAAAGGAATAAATCGAAAAACTTGTAGTTAGTTTGTAGATATTATAAATATTTTTATTAAAGTTTTGAAACAGGTGCTATTTTGTATTCCCTTGAATTATATTTGTTAGATACATGAATTTTTATTAGTAATTACACATAATTTTCATTAAAGTAATAAAAATTAGGGTGAAATAAATGAGTTTTTTTTTCACCGGGCTAAATAAATTAATAATATTTGTTAAATAAATCAATAGTCCAACGTTTCGGCCATTTCAAGGACAATCTTGAATATAAATTCTCACCTCACATCAAAATTTAAAAATTGTTTTGTAAGCTATTCTGCCCAGGTTAAATATAAGTTAAACATACCCTATTTTTTAAAAATTCATACAAATGTTCAAAACTTTTAATTTTCAATTTATCCACTATTTATTATAGTTTGTTTATATGGCCGAAACGTTGGACTATTGATAAAATAAAAGTGTTAGACTATACAAGGATACATTTTTGATTTATTTAATAAATAATTATCAGTCTCAAGAAATTGAAAAAATATATTTAAATTTATAATATTTATTACTGCTAGAAATGAGTGATGGTTAATAATTTCATTAATCAAAGTTTAATGTTACTTGTTTGTTGGAAGATAGTCCGGGTGGTGTTCATTAAAGGAATCAAATATTAAAAGAACACTATTTACTGTAATCCAACGTTTCGTCCCACTTTGCAGGGCTGTCAACGATGAACTCAGTTATCATCTTTGTTTCAATCTATATCACTATATCATTCTATTATACCTGGCTGTATTTATTCGTAACTAGTTTCTAGTCCACCTACATCTATACTGTCAATGCTTACAATGTTTGTATCTTATTTTTTCATTTAGCCCTGATGAAGCCCTGCAAAGTAGGACGAAACGTTGGTTAACAATAAATAGTTGTTGCTTAAAGGCGTAAAACCCTCTGGTCATCAACGCCTATGGCATGATAAAAGTAAAAAAATAAATAAATTTTAAAAAATAA
>NW_027106634.1:4950-6509 GCF_000696795.3 Halyomorpha halys
ATAGAAATATTTAGATGTCCCTGAAGATGGCTGGAAAGGCCGAAACGTTGGACTAATGAATAAATAAAGTGTCGAGACGGATTTGGATATAAAATTGATTTATTTAATAAAAAAATATTTATTTATGCCGACGTTTCGACCTGAGTTTCAGGGCTATAGAACTAAAGAGATGACAACAACAATTAGAGAAACATAAAATTAAAAAGGAATTGTATACAAAACAAGTTTGAAACTATAAAAATATTGAATTGAATCATAAATAATATAAAAAAATTAATTACCAATTTTTTTAAATTATTTATGATTCAATTCAATATTTTGTATAATTCCAAACTTGTTTTATAGATTAGGTTAGATTTTTATTCAGGGCGATCACCATCTAGGTTATTTGAATATATATAGGATAGTTGAATGTAGACTATTTCCTTTTTTACACTGGTCGGTATTGGTGGATTATATTTTAGTATAAAGTTGAGTTTCTTTCAGAAATTTTATTATTTTGTCTATGGGTTCTGCTGAGTCTTTAAGGGCCAATTCTCTTGTTCGAGGAATTTTATTATTTTCGAAGGCTTGACGAAATGATGAGCATTCTTCAATTATATGCTTTATCGATAATGGGGAATGACAGGTTTGGCATATAGGCTGGTCCTCTTTTGTGATTAAGTGGAGGTGTGTTAATTTGGAATGTCCTATTCTTACTCTTGCAACAACCACTTCTTCTCTTCTGTTTTCCCTTATGGCACTTGTCCACTTTTGTTAACTTTTTTTTTAACATTTCTTAGTTTATTGGTGAGTGGTACGTCAGCCCACATTGAATCCCAATTTTTTCGAATTCTGTTCCTTAAAAATGCCTTTATGTCTTTCGGCTCGTAAATTTGGAATAGTGGAACGTTCATTGTAGCAGCCTCTTTAGCCGCTTTATCCGCTGCTTCATTTCCAGCTATTCCTGAGTGCCCTGAGGTCCAGAGAAAGGATACAGTTTTTTAAAGATGTTTTAGAATGTCTATATAGTTGTGAATTTTGTCTACTTGTTTTGTATACTACTTCCTTTCAATTTTATGTTTCTCTAAATGTTGTTATTATCTCTTTTGTTCTATAGCCCTGATGAAGACCTGAAACTCAGGTTGAAACGTCGGCATAAATAAATATTTTTTGATTATTTATCTTGTTTTTTTGCTGACTGCACCCCCCCCCTCCGATCATCTTCTCCAATCAGTTCTCTTTTACTATTTTAATACCTTTATTGACCACTAACCGGAATATCTTCCTACGATAAAATATATTTATTTTTTATATCAATTATATTTAACTTCCTAGATTAATCTAATTTATAAAAATAACTATTTTTTGGTACTTCATGCATTGTCATACAATTCATCCGATTGTGATCGAACTGCATTTTATTCAATTCCTACGTTAATGTAATTGTTATAAAGCTTAATGTCTTCTTTTTGAACCTAAATTAAATAAATTTAGATATAATGGCCTTATAAAAGCGAAATATTGAATTCAAATTAAGAAATATAAATTATCTTTTCTTCGTTTAGTAGTTTCATATA
>NW_027106635.1:0-860 GCF_000696795.3 Halyomorpha halys
TCATATCATTATGTCATTATGATCAAATTTACTGGTTGTATTTTTTTATACAGTTGTAAATATCAATAAATAAATAAAATTAAAAAAAAAAAATTAAGGTTACAAATGTAAATGAAAGGAAGAATAGAAGTGGATTGTAAAAGTTTTAAATTTAAGAAGGAATTATATAGAAAAAGTTATATGGGACAAAGCATTTTTAAGATTTTAAAAAAGAAAATGACATCAAAATAAAAGTATCCTTGAGAATGACCTGAGGGTCGAAACGTTGGAAGGTTTTGAAAAGAATAAAGTTAAGAAAAAAAGGATCAAACTTGTTTTTAAATATTCTAAAATTATATTTAATCCTTACAAACCGTCCTTCATTAATTATATAAGATCAATGAATACATTTTTTTTTATTTAGTTATTGAAATTTACAACTGTATAAAAAAAAAAAACTATATACGATAGGTAAATGTGTTAAATGTTTTAGTATACATGATAATCTTGAAAGGAACCATACATTAGTATTATTTCAAGCATTGCTTTAAATTAGAAAATCCAATGGCCATCTTCTTTTCAGAAACCTTGGAGGATTATCAGGGATTGTTAAGTATGAGCGATTAAGAAACAATGGGTTATTATGAGTAAGGATTCTGGAAGGAGAGGAGGTATATATTTCGGAAAGTGATATTGAGGTCTTTATGCATGAGTTTATTTGTGACGTAATAAGGAGCATCGAGGATTTTACAGGGGATTTTGGAATCTAAGGATTGGATACATGTTCAAATAGTCCATTGGTATGCCCAAATAAGTCTGATTATCATTCTGATCATCATAATTATCAACCGCAATCTATCAAACGCAGCAATGATCAAACG
>NW_027106635.1:5246-7685 GCF_000696795.3 Halyomorpha halys
ATAAACAGGCTTTAAGTGGTGCTTGCTTCACTCTCGCAACAAATACTGACGTTAACACACGACCTGAGAGTGCTACTATACGGTCACGGTATATGTATATATATTTGTAAATGCCTTTTTCTTTGCTCCAGGACGTAAGAAAAAAAAAAAACTGCCACGGCATATAATAATACCCATTGGTAGAAGAAAGAAAGCAGCACACTTCAACTGTACCTAAGTATTCATTATTTTCAATAGAGGATAGGAAAAAAAAAAAAAAACTGCCACGACAGTAAATGTTACCATGATGCTAACGTTTTTAAATATTATCCTGCAACAGTCTAACAGAAAATCTAAGAGAACATTATTTAAATTAGATGAAATATTAGCCCTAAAAGAGCTATTTACGTCCAATAGTTCTCGAGATATAGCTCCTTAAAAAGCAAAATTTCTTAAAAATCTACTGAAAGATTAGTAGTTAGTTAATTTATTTTGAGAAATCTATATCTCAGGAACCATTTGACGTACAGATGTTTTTTAGCTCTCAAATTAAAGCTAGTATAATGAGGTATAAAGTAGCTTACGATGTTTATCTTCCTAGGAGTAATAGTTTACATGAAATTTACGTCATTAATAAAAAACATCTGTACGTCAAATGGTTTTTGAGATATAAATTTTTCAAAATAAATTCATTAACTACTGATCTTTCAGTACGTCTCATACAATATTTTTATGAAATGTTGTTTTTTTTAAAAAGCTATATCCCGAAAACTATTTAACGTAAATAATTCTATTAGGGCTCATATTTTAGCAAATTTACTCTTCTTTAAATGACTTTCCCTTAGGTTTTCTTGTATTGTTCCTACTTTTAAAGATATAGAGCTCCGAATGAAAAATTAGTTTATTTTATCGTTTTGAAACAGCCGCCAATTTTTATTCACCCTACCTATACTTGACAGACTCATCAATTTTGACTATTAATTATACATTGTTTTCATTTAAGCAAACAAAAATCAAGTCCGGACTGTCTATTCCTTCTGGCTATTCCTTTAGATATGAAGGGGAATGTAAGCTTGGACTGGGTGCCAGCCGACGGGGTTCACAAAAGGATATAAAATGTAGGAGGGAGGAGAAATCCAGAGATGGCAAAGAAAAACGTTTCCAAACATATAGTACTAGAATTTTTGTTTGTTTTATTAAAAAATTCTAAAACTAAACAAAAGTCATTTCCGACAATTTTTAAAGTTTAACATCTCAAAAACAACTTTGTGGAATGTAAAAGAAAGGGAAAGGAATTGGACTTTTCTATAGTATATAGTTGACCATATATGTTTAAATATAAGAAGATGGTCAGGGTTGTGGTCAAAAAAGAACAAATGGTTTTTTTGTTAGTGTAACATATCCCTATGAACCCCTGAAAATGAGGCGAAACGTCGGGCATTAAATAGTTAAAAACTATTTGTTCTTTTTTTACCGCAACCCTGACCATCTTCTGATATTTATTTTTTTCTATATTTGGTTCAAAGAAGAGTCTATTGATTTGAACCGAAGTTTTGTTTTAATAAGCATTGAAAATCAGTAATAATTAAAAATAAACAGTTATTAATATATACCTAATTCTTCATATTATTATAACACAAGGTAAATAACGGTTCCTACGAAATATAATTTGAGTAAGGAGTTTGATATTTGTGTGAAGAGCGGAACCGAATCCCCAGTGGCTTTGGTTATTTTATCTTTTTTATTCGGGTTGGGAATAAAGCGGTTAGGAGAAGAGGTAAAAGAAATTGTTTTCTCTTCCAGAATCGACTCGAGCCATCCAGCTCCCAGCCCCACAGCGAATTGCCCCTCGGATCAGTCATTCACCTTTTCTTCGCTTCGCCTGACAGATCAACCTTAAGCCCAGAAAATTAAGTCTTTTTCCGCAAATAAACTTTCACTCGCCTTCTTTATCTAACATAAGATATTTCCTCATTTTCATGAAATCATGCCCATGCCATATTAATTTAATAATTGATAATTTTTTATTTTAATTATCCTTTGTTATTATTTTTATTGAAATACTGAATTGAAAATAATTTATTAAACATATGTGCTACATTACATAGATCTACAAGCGAAATTTCTTTTAATTTTTTTTTGGTGGGCTTAAACAGAAAACCAATCTTGATTTTTATGTACAGATGATTACACGTACAGATTTTTCGCAATATGCATTCTGTTATTTTATATTTACTATTCATTCTTTTTCTTTAATGTTTATATATTTTATTTTTACATTATATTCGTTTATTACTTCCAACTTAATTATACTTACATTAATTACTTTATTATTAATGTTTCTATTAGATAATTTACACACCTCTGTACCCTTATTTCTTTTGTATATTGTCTTTTCTTCATTGAGTTATATTCAATGTATCGATTCTTTTAATTTATATTTCTTTTGTGTATACTATC
>NW_027106635.1:7735-8377 GCF_000696795.3 Halyomorpha halys
TTCTTTTGTGTATACTATCCATGTATATATATAATTTCTTCACCCTCTTATGTATATTATTATGTAATGTTTACCTATTTTTAATATTTTCTTTAGTATTCTAATATTTAATAATAATAATATATATAAGTTATGATGAGTCAGAACTCAAGAGTTAAAAAAAAGGAAAATAGGGGCACAAAAGCTCAACAATGATACTACTTTATTCTTCTTTATAATCCTATATATATACCTTCTGGCATGTTTACATGGGGAGTTTAGGTATTGAGACTCATAATGCCTATGCTCTGTTTATAACTTGTAGTTGACGGTATAACTTTAAATATAAGAAGATGGTCAGAGTTGCGCTCCAAAAAGAACAAATAGTTTTAAACTATTTTTATTGGTTTAACCTATCGCTTTGAACAGTCCTGATGAAACCCTGCAAAGTGGGACGAAACGTCGGACATTAAACAGTTAAAAGCTATTCGTTCTTTTTTGACCACGACACTGACCATCTTCTTATGTTTATTTGTTTTCTATATTTGGTTCACAGAAGAGTCTATTGATCTGAACCGAAGTTTTGTTTTAATAAGTATTGAAAATCAGTAATAATTAAAAAAATCAGTTATTAATATATACCTAATTCTTCATATTATTATA
>NW_027106635.1:10145-10678 GCF_000696795.3 Halyomorpha halys
AAAATTGTTGCCACTTTACCACCTAAATTATTTTAAGCTTACAAAATTATTCTAAAATTTATGAATAGTACTTTATATATAAAAGAAAATAGATATTTAAAACATGCTAGAAAAACAAAACTAAAGTTATCGAACCAAAGAAGAACCATATCTGTTCAATCACTTATCAGAGGAACTAATAAATATTAATCACACACAAAAAAAAGAAATATTTGACTGGGTATTTATTTACTTCTATGATTACCCATGTCGAACAGATCCGCTACCTTGCATTACATCTGGACAAACGATTAACCTGGAATCCTCACCTTAGGTGTGATTTATTTTAATCCTCCAGTTAGGATTGATTTGGATGTCAGCTGTAAAAACTGTAGACGGGATAGGACCAAGGGCACTACACTGAGGTACACCAGCAGACTGGGGAAAGAGGGATGAATGAGTGAGATTATTTACTTTAAATACTCTGTCAGAGAGTTAATAATGGATGATAAGGAAGTCAGTACGGAGTAGGAATTTACAGATCTTATAAAGCA
>NW_027106635.1:10728-12319 GCF_000696795.3 Halyomorpha halys
TTAAAATGTAGGCCACTACAGAAGAAGGAAACAGTGCAGGACCATAATATATATTCATGCTAAAAACCATAAATGAAATTCAGAAATAGAGGTTATGAAAAAAATGTTTACGTTTCACTGTACATCTTTTTAATTCGTTATCTACTTTGTTCATTAATGTTTACATCATTTAAATGTTGTATCTTTTTTAGCCCTGATGAAGCAACGTGGGGCGAAACGTTAGCTCAATATAAATAGTTTAATCAATATCTGGGTTTTTCTTTGACCGTGCCCGGACCACCTACCTTCCTTCCAAAGTTAAAATAAAATTAAGAAAATATATATTAAAATGCAAATATCATTAAAGAGAGAATTTTCAGTTATTTTTCAAGCCCGGTGTGGGAATAAACCCGGAGCTAAAGAACACTGGCCGATTCCCCTCAGTGGAATTAAAAAGCCACATCCTTTGTGATCCGCCTGCCATGTGCTGGCTGAATGCAGGGCCGCGCATTGTGCTAGTCCCAGTGGCGTTTGTGCCTTTGTGCTTTGTGCCAATGAGTTAGTTTTGAGGGCACGATTGTTTCTTGGCCGTTCATTCAGCCAACTGTAGTCGCTCGGCTGAGTGGAATAAAAGCCTTCTGAGGTGTCCCAGCACAAGTTAGTTCTCTATAAGTCTATAATACTAGTTCATAACTCTAAAGTAGAAGATACGAATATATGCCATTATTAATGAGCATAAAACTTTAGATAATTATTAATTTATGATTCATCACCGTGAATATCTTAGTAAAAAAAAAATCATGTATATAAAATATATTCCTGTAATACATTAAATGTTGTTGAAAAATACCAATATTTAGGTGTTACTGGGGATAATGCTTTTTCTTGGGAACACCACACAGTCAATATCTAAAAAGACATTAAGAGTATGCTCATAAAAAATGTATGTAGGAGTAGAAATAATGTAAAATAATGATGTACAAAGCATAATTTGAATCAATATTAAAAAATGGAATCGAATGCTATGACGCCAGTGCTGATAGTCACTTATCAAAACTTGCAAATCTAACAGCGTCGAACGCACAGCAGTAATAAAGCAGAAAATCTCAAAATTGTTGCCGCTTTACCACCTAAACTATTTTAATTATACAAGATTATCTTAAAATTTATGAATATAAATTTATATATAAACGAAAATAGATATTTAAAACATGCTAGAAAAACAAAACTAAAGTTATCGAACCAAAGAAGAACCATATCTGTTCAATCGCTTATCAGAGGAATTATAATATATAAATATATCGATCACACACAAAAAAAAGAAATATTTGACTAGGTATTTATTTACTTCTATGATTACCCATGTCGAACAGATCCGCTACCTTGCATTACATCTGGACAAACAATTAACCTGGAATCCTCACCTTTGGTGTGATTTATTTTAATCCTCCAGTTAAGATTGATTTTGATGTCAGCTGTAAAAACTGTGGACGGGATAGGACCAAGGACACTACACTGAGGTACACCAGCAGATTGGGAAAGGAGGATGAATAAGTGAGATTATTTACTTTAAATACTCTGTCAGAGAGTTAATAATGGATGATAAGGAAGT
>NW_027106636.1:0-1006 GCF_000696795.3 Halyomorpha halys
AGAAAATAAAGTAAAATATTGCAGAGGCAAGAATTATACTAACCTAACAAGAATAGGTAAGAATAATATTAACCTAAAAAATAGTACATATTAGGAAAACAAAACATTAAAAATCAGCTAGTAGTTATGTAAATAATGAATCATATTGACGTAATGAAAGGTGTGAAGAAAAAATAATAATAACGGTGATATATACGATACTTTCTTATCAAATGCTAAAATCAACTCCTTTAATGGATTGAAATTTAAAGAATCTAATTAAAAGTCAATTTTAACATTTTTAATTTATTGTATCTTCCATAAGTAGAAACTTCATATCAACTATTCCTGTATTAATCTGCAGATTACAGAATCCAAATGATGATTTTGATATTAACCATTTCTATTCTAATTTGACTCAGGCTAATTACTTAATTGTTCTCCTTATTACTCTTAAACTCTTAAGAAAAATTTTAGATCCCTGCCTTTTAGTCTTCCCCACCCTTTCACATTATCAATATTAAATTTCATCAGTTTGTCGATGGTCTGAGAGGTATACTATAAGAATAACATTGACACTTGTGATATATATTGTATTGATATTTTACATCTCTTATTGAATGAAAGCAAAAAGTGTTTACTGTTATTAATATCTGAACAGAAACGTTGGAAATTAAACAATTACATGTGATGAATATTATGAAAAATATTAAAAAGGTTGATTAATATCAATAATATGAAGAAGAGATAGTTATTTTAATAATATAAGAAAATGTGCGTATATTGTATGTCATAACTAACAATTTATTTGATAAATCTAAATTAAGGATTATTTACTATTTATAAACAATTCTTTTAGAGAAAAACTTTATTTTCAAAAACAACAAAGATATGCTGCTCAACTCCATTGGGTTGCTACATGGATAATATCAAAATTGTCATTTGGATTCTGTAATCTGCAGATTAATACAGGAATAGTTGATACGAAGTTTCTACTAATGGAAGATACAATAAATTAAAAATGTTA
>NW_027106636.1:1756-2930 GCF_000696795.3 Halyomorpha halys
GTTTTATTAAATAAATTTATCTGGTGTGTCCATTCACGAGACTTTTTTTACCACGCTAAGTGTAAAGTTCAATAGAAAAACCGTTTGTGGTGTTTTGCGCTACTAATGGTTCAATTAAAAGATTATTTTTCATATGTACCTTGATGGACTAGTTAATTAACCTATGAATACGCATTTTGAATGTTCTTTGAGATATCCGATTTTTAAATTATTTGAAAAACCTATGAAAAGGTGAACTAATTTCCCATGGTTACTTGGGCAAAATACTAAAAAAATATAAAAATAATTTAAAAGAGGATCTGGTCTATATTTTTCGGCCATTGCACACACGATATTTGAGTTGGTACACAGTCGCCTGGACTGAAACCCAAACATACAGCAAATGAAAAGCAATAACATTGGTCCGTCCATTCAAGAAATAACTAGACAAACGCACATATTGGTCAATGATCGAATGTGTTTTTTGAACTCAGGTGAGTTTGAGAAGAGCATAGTCTATTGAAAACCTCTTTAAAATTATTCTGTTTATACTTTCTTTTTATATTTTTCTATACTTACTGTGGTTGTTATCTTATTTTGTTTTTAGCCCTGAAGAAGGCTAGAAACTCTAGCCGAAATGTCGGCACATTAAAATAAGTTAATCATACTTATTTGTGTTTTTCATTGACCGCATCCCCAACCATCTTCTCCTCATTTAAAATTTTAAACTTTTTTTTTATACTTATCTCTCTAATAGCATTAAGAAAGTAAAAATGATGCTAATTCTTGAGGATTGCTATATCATACCAGTTCCCTTCCATTGCGATGTTATATACCTCTCTCTACTTCACTCAGTTTGTGTAACACAGTCTATTTCGTACTATTCTTAAATCCCAAAACTTGAACTATCTAATTGATACAGATTCTAGACCGCTATCCGAGATATCTAAATGACTTACTGCAGTATAACTGATTATTTATTGCCATTCAGGCATAATTTGTGTTACAACCATTTGCTTGTGTGGTTTTTATATTTAAGTTGATTTTGAAAGAAGTGAAGAAATTATGTTCAAAATAAATGTATTTAATAGCTAGCTTACCCATCAATGCTTAGCTTTGCTAGATTTGGGTAAGTACATTATATAGATTAAATGAACACAATTAACAGTTTGATATCAATACAGTTGAAATAAAA
>NW_027106637.1:0-684 GCF_000696795.3 Halyomorpha halys
TGATTGTTATCACTATTCATCAAGTAGTTGATATTACTAATGAAAATCGTGATTTTATGAATAAAGAAAATTGTAATTTCATGAATAAATGAAAATTGTAATTTCATGAAGAAATGAAAATTGTAATTTCATGAATTAATGAAAATTGTAATTTCATAATTTTCTTTTTTCTCACCCAAGATGCCCAGAGAAGTTCTGTACAGCCCAACCATGGTGGGGGGAGGGCAGGTTTTCTATTTTGTGGAACCGCCACTTTATGAAAAAATCCAACGCTCCAGGCCGGATTCGAACCGGCACCGCCCGCAGATATCAGATTGATAGACCTGCGCCTATCCACCTGAGCTACGGACGGCCCAATTTTCATGAATTAATAAAAACTAAAATGTTCTGCAGTTTAAAATTACTGTCATTTCATCCAACTCACAGCTGAAAATAAACTTAGCAACACACTCCAACAAAACTGACAGTTTTATAACCCATGGTACCTATTATTGAACAAAGTGAAGCTGAAGTAATTAAAGAAACATAAAGTCACTAAATCTTTTGAGAATCAATTATACGAATTAGCAAACATATCAATGAAAAAAATATTGTTTCCACACTGTTTTTCATGAGTTATAATTATAGATGTACTACCTTTTTTTAGTCAAGCGCCATTTATTATATGCATTTCGGTATAATTAT
>NW_027106637.1:1413-1846 GCF_000696795.3 Halyomorpha halys
AATAGTTTTCGTAGTAGTACCAAAAATAATAATACATGAAGTTTTTCACTACATCTTAAATGATTTCCCGAATATAAATTTTTTTAAGTTATAATGATACCAAATTTTATTTACTATTTTGTCAACTAGTTCGATCTAAACTACTTTTCTTTAGGATGAAATTGAATTTTCAGTTGAATTAATAGTTAACTTGCTACTAGACCTAACGGGAAAGGGGCATACAAAAATAAAACATCTACTAATTTTTAATAGACCGTTCAATAATATCATTAAATAAAGATTTAATTAGCACTTTGTTGTTTAACCGTTTATAATGAAGAGGGGAAGGGTATAGTTTATTGAAAAATTCACCCCTTGCTGTTTGAACATTGAAAAAATCTAAATAATAAATTCCAATTATAAATAAAAATAATAATATTTATGTATTTATAGA